>NC_056739.1:1721234917-1721384917 GCF_019279795.1 Protopterus annectens | reverse complement strand
CTATATGGTAATTCATGGATACATGTTTTTTCCCAAAGGGGATAACAATACATTTCTTGGCATTGAGCTTGAGCCCATGGTTCTGGCACCAAGCATCTGTTTCTGTAAGGCCCTTTTGTAGAGTATCCACATCATTTGGGGATTCAATAATGGCTCCCAGTTTGCAGTCATCTGCAAACTTTGTCAGCCAGAGTCCCTTAGTGTTGACCTGTACTTCAGAGAAGTAGATGCCAAACCAGATCGGCCCCAGGACTGAACCCTGAGGTACTCCACTTGTCACTTGTCTGGAGCTGGATTTGGAGTCGGCTACTTTTACAGTGTGGGTTCTATCAGTAAGCCATTTAGCAACCCATTGGGTGACATAGGGATTAATGCCCAACTTAGTAAGTTTATCTATGATTCCAGAGTGGGGGATGGTGTCAAAGGCCTTGGCAAGGTTTAGATAGGCTGTGTGGACAACCTTACCCTTGTCCATGGCTCTGGAGACTGATTCAAAGAAGTCAATCAGGTTCAGGAGACAAGATCGGCCCTTCAAAAACCCAAACTGGGTGGGGTCCAGTGTTCGAAGGTTGCCAATGTCTTCGTTTATAAGTTCCATGATAATACGCTCCATGGCCTTGCAGATAAGGTTTGTCAGACTGATGGGACGGTAGTTTCCGGGATCCAAGGTGGATCCCCCCTTGTGGATTGGGATAACTGTAGCTCTGCGCCACTCAGTGGGCACGAAACCTGATGTGAGGCTATGATTAAACATGACACTTAGGTGAGGTGCCAGTTCATATTGTAGTTCATGTAGTACACAGCCCGGGATGTCATCTGGTCCCATGGATGCTGTATTCTTGGCTTTAGAGAGTGCGTTTTGTACCTGTGTGGCCATTATTACTGGAATTTGGCAATCTTCCAGTATTGAGATGGGCCATTTAGGGGGTTGTAATGCATGGGTTTTATAATGACTTATTTCTTTAAATGTTAATTGAGGAACTGATGTCAGACCTTGGGTCCTTTTTAAAAATGGTTTGTGGGTTGTTACATTTTGTCTGATGAAGTCTTGGTATTATCCAAGATGAAAGCACTTACATTAAAATTGTATTATATCTACTTTCCTGCCTTGGTCTATCTTTTGTGTTGCAAATCCAGCTATCTTACAGCATTGCTCCAGTTGTGATTTAAGAGAGATCTGGATGTTAATCAAATAGGCAAGGCATAGAGAATAGATAGTAAAAAATAGGAATTAGCTAGGGTGATTCTACTAAAGGAAGTAAGCTATTGTTTTACTCAATATAGCAGACCTAGCTTTTGATGATTTTGTTTATACAGTTTTGTATGTGATGTTCAATCTATGGTCAGAAACAAAATATTCATGTATATTGCACAAGCCAGTGCATTTCTTTGCGCCGGTCCCAAGCCCAGATAAATGGGGAGGGTTGCGTCAGGAAGGGCATCCAGCGTAAAATTTTGCCAAATCACACATGTGGACAAAAGTACAGATATACATACCGGATTTGTCGACGCCCGGGTTAACAACGACCACCACCAGTACTGTTAGCTTACAGGGCACTGGCGGAAATTGGGCTACTGTTGGCCGAAGGAGGAGAAGAGGGGTAAGGCATGCCCAAAAGCAGGTAAAGGCTAGGACTGTGGTAGTGTGGTTTGGAACTTTGAATGTTGGCAGTATGGCTGGTATAGGGAGAGAGCTAGCTGATATGATGGACAGAAGGAAGGTTGGTATATTGTGTGTGCAAGAGACCAGATGGAAGGGGAGCAAGGATAGATGTATCGGAGGTGGGTTCAAATTGTTTTATCATGGTGTGGATGGGAGGAGAAATGGTGCAGGGGTTATCCTGACGGAACAGTATGCTAATAGTGTTTTGGAGGTGAAAAGAGTGTCAGATAGAGTGATGTTTATGATGCTGGAAATTGATGGTGTAATGATTAATGTTGTTAGTGCATATGCTCCACAAGTTGGGTGTGCGATGGGTGAGAAAGGAAAATTTTGGAGTGAGTTGGATGAAGTGGTGATGACTGTACCCAAGGGTGAGAGAGTGGTGAATGGAGCAGATTTCAATGGGCATGTTGGTGAAGGGAACAGAGGGGATGAGGAAGTGATGGGTAGGTATGGTGTTAAGCAAAGGAATGCAGAAGGTCAGATGGTAGTGGATTTTGCGAAAAGGATGGATATGGCTGTGGTGAATACGTATTTTAACAATGGGGAGGAGCATAGGGTAACATACAAGAGTGAAGGGAGATGCACACAGGTGGATTATATCATATGTAGAAGGGCCAGTCTGAAGGAGATTGGAGACTGTAAAGTGGTGGAAGGGGAAAGTGTAGTTAGGCAGCATAGGATGGTGGTTTGTAGGATGACATTGGTGATCAGGAACAGGAGGAGGAGTGTAAGGGTAGCACCAAGGATCAAATGGTGGAAATTGAAAAAGGGTAATTGTGAAGTGGAGTTCAGGAAAGAGTTAAGACAGGCACTGGGTGGCAGTGAAGAGTTACTGAATAGCTGGGTAACTACAGCAGAGCTAGTAAGGGAGACAGCTAGAAAGGTGCTTGGTATGACATCTGGACAGAGGAAGAGGACAAGGAGACCTGGTGATGGAATGAGGAAGTACAGGAGAGTATACAGAGAAAGAGGTTGGCGAAGAAGAAGTGGGATTGTCAGAGAGATGAAGAAAGTAAACAGGAGTATAAGGAGATGAGGTGCATGCCAAAGAGAGAGGTGGCAAAGGCTAAGGATAAGGCGTATGAAGAGTTGTATGAAAGGTTGGACACTAAGGAGGGAGAAAAGGACCTGTACCGATTGGCTAGACAGAGGTACCGAGCTAGTAAAGATGTGCAGCAGGTAAGGGTGATAAAGGATAATGAGGGAAACATACCCAAAAGTGAGGAGAGTATGTTGAGCAGATGGAAAAAGTACTTTAAGGGGCTGATAAATGAAGAGAATGAGAGGGAGAGAAGGTTGGATGATGTGCGGATAGTGAATCATGAAGTGCAGTGGATTAGCAAGGAGGAAGTAAGGATAGCTATGAAGAGGATGAAGAATGGAAAGGCGGTTGGTCCAAATGACATACCTGTGGAAGCATGGAGGTGTTTAAATGAAATGGCAGTGGAATTTTTAACTAGATTGTGTAATTTAATCTTGGAAAGTGAGAGGATGCCTGAGGAATGGAGAAAAAGTGTTTTGATACCAATAATTAAGAATAAGGGTGATGTGCAGAGCTGTAGTAACTACAGAGGGATTAAATTGATCAGTCACAGCATGAAGTTATGGGAAAGAGTAGTGGAAGCTAGGTTAAGAAGGGAGGTGATGATTAGTGATCAGCAGTATGGTTTCATGCCAAGAAAGAGTACTACAGATGTGATGTTTGCTCTGAGAGTGTTGATGGAGAAGTACAGAGAAGGTCAGAAGATGTTGCATTGTGTCTTTCTGGACTTGGAGAAAGCATATGACAGCGTGCCTAGAGAGGAGTTGTGGTATTGTATGAGTAAGTCAGGAGTGTCAGAGAAGTATCTAAGAGTGGTACAGGATATGTACGAGGGTAGTGTGACAGCAGTGAGGTCTGCGGTTGGAGTGACGGATGTGTTTAAGGTGGAGGTGGGATTACATCAAGGATCAGCTCTGAGCCCTTTCTTATTTGCAATGGTGATGGACAGGTTGACAGACGAGATCAGACAGGAGTCCCCGTGGACTATGATGCTCGCAGATGACATTGTGAACAGGTGGAGGAGACCCTGGAGAGGTGGAGATATGCTCTAGAGAGAAGAGGAATAAAGGTCAGCAGGACTAAGACAGAATATATGTGTGTGAATGACAGGGAGGATAGAGGAATGGTGAGGATGCAGGGAGTAGAGGTGGTGAAGGTGGATGGGTTTAAATACTTGGGATCAACAGTTCAGATTAATGGTTAGTGTGGAAGAGAGGTGAAGAAGAGAGTACAGTCAGGATGGAGTGGGTGGAGAAGAGTGGCAGGAGTGATTTGTGACAGACGAGTACCAGTAAGAGTGAAAGGGAAGGTCTACAAGAGGGTAGTGAGACCAGCTATGTTATATGGGTTGGAGACAGTGACATTGACAAAAAGGCAGGAGTTAGAGCTGGATGTGGCAGAGTTAAAGATGTTAAGATTTGCACTGGGTGTGACGAGGGTGGACAGGATTAGAAATAAGTATATTAGAGGGTCAGCTTAGGTTGGAAGGTTTGGAGACAAAGCCAGAGAAGCAAGATTCAATTGGTTTGGACATGTGCTGAGGAGGGATGCTGAGTATATTGGGTAAAAGATACTAAGGATGAAGCTACCAGGTAACAGGAAATGAAGAAGGCCTAAGATAAGGTTTATGGATGTGGTGAGAGAGGACATGCAGGTGGTTGGTGTGACAGAGCAAGATGCAGAGGACAGGAGGAAATGGAAACAGATGATCCGCTGTGGCGACCCCTAATGGGAGCAGCCGAAAGAAGAAAAAGATAAATGTGCAGATGAGATGAATGTGCATATCATATAAGTATTTGATACTGACTGTGAAATAAATTTTAAAGGACCCACATTCTCTTCTGTAAGTGCCATAGGCTACTTTATAGCTTCCTGTACTACTACCAGCTCAGACAGAAGGGACCTAATCTGAAGGATGGCACACTCAAAACCACAACACCCCCATGCTGCACTGCAGAATTAGTATTGATAAAGTTATTGAAGCATCTGGTGTGGAAATAGTACCCACAACCTTCTGATATTTAAGCATCAAAGGCAAGTTTGATACCTGTTCAGGCACTACCATCTGACAAGGAGCCTAAAACTTTGCTATGTGAGGGCTAAAGGTCTTCCAGATATTCATCTCACCTGTCAAATTTCCGGTTCCACTTAGTGAAGCTCTGTCTATGGCTTCTACATTGTGATGTCATGTGCCCTACTGTAATGTTGGCTATGCTGCACATTGGCTAAGGATGCAGGCTCAGCTGTATGGCTGATCAGGGTAGTATGGCAGAAAGTGTTTTCCATGCAGGAAGAGATTAGGAACAAGATCCTAGGTGCCTATTTCACAGGAAAAGTGCTGTCCAGTCAGCTGGACAATGTTGTAGTTGATGACCTCCTGAAGAGACTGCAGAACCTCACCATTGTGGAACGGCTGTTTGATTCTTTCCTGTTGCATTCTCACCTTCTCCTTCTTTGCCTGGTTAACCTCAAAAGAGGAAGGGGGCTCACTGCTGCCCAAGGAAGGCCCTTATGCATTACACAGCCTTGTTTTCTTGGTAACAGAGAAGTTGCTCAAGAAGATAACTCATTTGATCACACTGTCTCCATCCTAACTAATCTGAGACTGTGCATGTGGGGGGGGTCTCTGAATTTGGCTGAGTTTAAAGAACTATCTTAAAGGACCATTGGATCCTAAACATGGTCATCTTCAGCCATATTCAGGAATTCTCTAGTCCTCATCAGAAGCAATCCACTAGTCAATTAGTTTATTTCAGTGGAGTTCTTAGGACAGGCCCAGACTCTATTGCTCAAAGGGATTATAGAGGTTTCCCCATATCACTTGGTGTCTAGGGGATCTAATCTCACCTTTTTCTGGCCCTGAACGATATGGAAATTTTTATCTCATTCTATATCTTCAACTAGCAAATCCAGTACATTGTTCGTTGGTTGCCCTTCAGGGGATTGTACCCTTGGTCCTTCAGTTTGTCTGAATGGTGTTTATACTATACAGCTTTTGGTACATCAGCAATTGGTGTCTACATGAGAATGGCCTCTGGTATGCTTTGGGTGGGCATCAGTTCCAATAGAAAATGTTATCATTTGGGTTTTCCTTACTACTTAAAGTCTTCACTAAGGTGTTGTCAGTTGTGGTCAAAGCCTTGCTGGAAAAGGATCTCCTGGTGTTCCTTTACCTAGATGACTGTCTCCTGATAGCCATCTCCAGAAACTCCCTGGAGCTTTATCTCCTTTGAGCACTCACTTGAATGCAGCCTCCAGGGGGTGGCAATACATTGGACAACATCTTTCTAATTCTGGCTCAGAAGAAGTCTTTTATTGTGGTACAGTAGGGAACTTTCAATAATTGTCATTATTACTGCCTCTGGACAAAGCCCCGGAGATTATGGCCTTGGTGTTCTAGGGCAAAGTGCAACACCTAGTTCAGGTCAGCACTGTGTTGTACCTTATGAGTTTCACAGCAACTATGATCTTCGTGGTGCCATTTGTCCATCTGAGGATGCAGGTTATTATATGGGCTGTGAGGTGTAAGTGGGCGGAGAGTCACAGTGTGTTCAGACAAACCTCATCTATTGGTGTTAGACTTTTATTGCCTGCCCCTGGAGTGGTGGACAATCTCCACTAATCTTCTAGCACACCCTCCTTTTCTTCAAATAAAACATTCAATGTTTCTGAGTAGAGATGTCTTTTGTAGGCTGTAGAGCCCACCTAGATCCTCACATAATGCTACATGTTTGATGTCCCTGGGAGAGGGAGCACTACTTAACTGATTGAAGGTCAGAGCTATTCTCCTCTCCATGAGGACCTTGGAGAATCAGCTGTTTGTAGAGCCTCTCATCATCTTGTCAGACAACTGGTCTGTAACATGGCACAGAGTCATAGTCTCTCTACAGGGTAGTGTTGTTCATATGGCATTGGAACATAGACAAGGGTATCACTCTCCTAACAATTCCCAACTCTTGGACATGAATGAACCGGCAGATGTTTTGACCTTGAGCTGAGTATCTAGTCCTCTTCTAGAGTTCCAGATTCAGAGGCCATGGCCAGCCAGGCTCTTCAAGAAGTGGAGTACTCAAGATCAACCTGTTGACCACTCTGGACAAAATAGTTCAGAACCCTCTTCTATTGAATCCAGCAGGAGATGACAAAGGTTGTTGGATATACCGTCTCTTGCCCATGACACAAGATAGCCCAATATGCATGCAATATGTAATTTTCATTAATTCTTCACATCACTGCAAAGCTCAAAGGAGAAATTTTAAAGCTCATTCTCATGACTTCTTTGTGGCCAAGAAGAGCTTAGTTTCTGACTTTAAGGTTCCAAGTACTACTAAGAACCCTCATAATCCCAGCTAAGGATGCCCCTCATGGTAAGATATCAAAAAGAACCCTCGCGCTACTAGGAACCCTCATAGTCCAAGCCAAGGATGCCCTTCATGGTAGGATAATAAAAATATCCACCTCAGGGCCTGGATTTTAATTTAGACCATCTTATTTACCAGATCTGCAAGAAAAAACTTCAGAAGGGAATGAGGCTGCTAAGAAGCCCTCCACTTAGTAGGTTTATTCTTCCAATTAGAAACAGTTCTCAAGTTGGATGAAGCAGTGCACTCTGTACCATAGTGGTCACAAGTATTCAAGCAATGTTAATGTATCTTAACTATATATATATATATATATATATATATATATATATATATATATATGGATCGACTTCATTAAATCAAATAACCAAAACATGTAACTACAAAATATTGAGACCATAACAATTAAAACACAAAATGTTGATAGTACATAACGTCAACAGTCTAAACATCGAAACACATAACATCAAAAAAACTACTGTAAACTACAGCTTACAACACTACTCCCTTCTATAACCTAAAGCAATCTATCCAACTGGCATATGCCAAATCACACCTTCCTTATGTTTCTAGGCCTCCTGCACCCCCCCCCACCCACACCCCCTACACATTAAATATACCAATTCTGAGATCGCACTACAGTGGAGACAAGGTACATTTCCAGATTCCCACTGTACCATGATCTCCATGACTTTAACACACGCATTTATTCCATGCACAAAAACATCTACACATATCCAACAAACACACTACCCTCCTACTCCCACCACTTAAACTACCATTACCACCAAAAATGTATTTCAAAAAGAAAAACTTTGTTACCTGATTCTAACACACCTAAACCACTAATGCCAAAAATCAACTTACACCGAAAAACTTACCTCCGACATGTTTATTTACAAGACGTCGTCACTTCTTAAAGTGATACTACCAAATTTACACTCTACAGCACTAGCGCTGTAACATATATGACATTACAAGACTCGACAATTTAAATTTTCCGTGTTTGCAATTTAAACATTCTAGTCTTGATGTTCTCATGCTCGAAGTTACTGTAATTTGATTTAATGAAGGGGATCCATTAAAAAACAAACAAAAAAAAAAAATATATATATATATATATATATATATAATCTGGGCCTCAGTTATTCCATGGCCAAGGTACATGTGTCAGCTATTTATGTACATTATGATCTTACAGGGGGCAGGATTGTGGTTCAGAACCAGCTAAATAAGCAGTTCCTTAAAAAAGGAGTACTAGATTTTATTTCTTTGAATTACTGCTCCTCACTTTGGAATCTTATCTCCAAAGTTGACAGGATTATTCATCTACTGTTTGGGCCTGTTAGCTTAGCAGCACTGAAGTTAATTTCTTGGAAAATGCTTTTTTTAGTGGCCATTCACCGTAGTAATGGGTTCTTCCCACCAAAGATATCTCAGCTAACAAAATGTAAATAAATAAACTTTTGGCATGGCTACTTGGTCTTCCATCTGAACCTTCACCAGACATTATTGTCTTATTCATGAATGATACAAACAGACACATGCGGAAAATCAGTGCTCCACAATTCTGCCATCTGGGCTGTCTGTCGATGCAATTCCCTTCAACCTTGGAGGTTACTTCTTGGAATGTAACCCAACCACGGATCTATTAAGTAGGATCCTTGATATTATATATAAAATATACATGCTTACCATATCAGTTGATCAATGGGTTGATCCCCTCCCTGACAGGTCTAGAATATGTTCCTTCCATCCCCCTGAGTTTGAGCAATTTTCCACTAGCTGCAGCTGCAGGTGGCCTCTGTATGCCAGGCAAATATATATTCTTTTATCACTTGTTTGTTAATGGAGTGTGAAATCTGCTTTATTTCTTGATTCAAGTGAGATACTTACTAGTGGTATATGGGCAAACTAGTGGGTTTGGGAGTGCAGTCAGTATGCAGCAGCAGAGCCATATGAAGCACCAGAAGTCTGTAATTTTTTCAGGAAAAAATGACAACTTTGGTAGAAAATTCCCAACCAAGGACTTATCAAGCACCGTCCTCACCAAGACCGAATAATACAGTAAGAATATGTCTCTTGTCTGCCTATAAAAGCACATTTGTGATATTTCCAGGAAAGCAGATATACATACATATATATATATATATATATATATATATATATATATATATATACATCATAAAAGTGGCACAGATAATATTTAACAAAAGAAAGATGGCTGAATACCATTTTGCAGAAATAGAAAACCAGTGGAGTTAGTGCTTTTGCATTTTCTTTACTTATTTAGCAAGCTCTAGGGTCACACATAAACCCAAATGTGCAAGCTTGCATTTTAGCAACGTGATTCATTTATCCAAAAATCATACATGTCCAGCACAAAGATAAACAACTTCTATTACTAAAATGAACTTTTAGTCACTTTTATTATTTTAAAATATGATGGAAATATATTCCTTCTTTGCTATTTTTCAGAACACAGGTGTGAATTATATGCCATGGCTTAGTACGATGAGTATTTGTACTTTATGATTATCACAAGTATTCTGGGAGTAATCATGAGTAGTTTGTTATATTTATGTAACAGTAACTTTTAATTAATCTACTACTCACTAAATGTCTAATTTGTTTCTGGAATGCACAAGTGCATATATGACTAACTAATATTATCCTTTCAGTTTTATGATTCTAACATGACTAATGCCTCACTCTACTTTATTCATATAACACATAATGACTGATTATTTCACAGCTTAGAAGTGCTTTCTTTAGAGAAGAAAGTATTCATAGCAATTGTAATGGTATCAGTAGATACGCACACAGTTAATGAAATATCGTGTTGTTTGCATCTAACAATAGTCACTCCCACACTTTCATTTAGTTATATTGAGAGAAATACAACTCATTATGACAAAAAAGAAATGCTTTCTGTTTAATTCTCATTTTTCCACACAGTGGTTCCTATTCATGTTTCATTAGTGGGTGAAACTCTCGCCTTCAGGCATGGTGCTGGGAGTAGGCCTGTTGTAAAAATGAAAAGCAGCTTCATTTTAAGAAGAAAAATAATAAGGTCAGAGAAAATAATAATACAGTGAAACTTCCTATGCTCATCCCAAATTTCACTGAATAGTAGTTTTGTTTTTCACTGTCAAGCCTATAATAGCCTTGTTCTGAAGATCCTCAATAGTACAATACAACTTGCATAACACAAAACGCTATCCTGAATTCATTTTCATCTGTGTTGTCATTCTTACTTAAAGTCAAATAGCATTTTATTTCCATAATGTCTAGATCGCAGGAAGGAAATGAATAAAGCAGAATTTTACAACCTGTAGTATATGTAACAGTGCTATACGTGCTCAGAAAACCAAGAGTAATAAACAAAAAAGTAATATTTATGTATGTATTTTGCTCCCTATGTATTATTGCTTTTAATGCTTGTATGGCTTTTTTTTTACTTCTGTCATGACTGGCTAAAAGCCTGAAATTAATTGTATTTAAATAAATACATTTCTGTGTTTTGAAAATGAACTGAAGAAGGAAGTCAGTTCCTAAAGTTATTTGGCATTTTGTTAGACTTACTATTGTATTTCAGCTGTCCTAAAGGGCTTTGTATTTATTTTTTATTATTGGTTATTTTTGAAAATTTTCTATTTTAAACCTGTTTGATCTAATTTTTTTTTACCAGAAATGATTTATTTGTGGGTGAATTACTTTGTATTTCCTTAATTAAGGACTGACTGTATACTTAAAAAATTGTGCAACTTTGTAGAGCTTTTCTCTCTAGGCATGATTGAAAGTGAACCTTCACACAGTTAGACAAACTGGTTAACAAAACACAGGTAAATAAAAAAATCAGACTGAGAAGAAAGAACTGGAACACTTGGCTTTACCTCAGTTCTTTTCACTGCTTTGTTCAGAAAGTTGCCTTCAGGGGACTACAAATCACTACCAAAAAAAAATCACACTTTGGGGAGTGAGCAGCATCTTATATCTGGGGTGAGACACTCCACTTTTCGGCATCATGGGCTCACCTAATGCTGTATCACACCCATCTTCATTGGAATAACGTCTCTTGTTCCTTTACAAAATGTGATCACTGTCTTCATTTTTGCATTACTTAGTACCTAGTTCAGGTTTCAGCATTGTATTTTTCCAGGTAGCCATTTTTTTCTGGGTCACCTTTTTTCACATTTATCTAACCTCAAAAGTCTGAAAAGGGTCTGAATAGAGAGATGAAAAGTCAGCAAGCAAAGGAGAGTAGTAGTAGTGCTAAAACTGAATTCATCCTCAAGTCTTGGTGAGTACCTTCATGAGGTGGGCCCTGTTTTTCACAAAATCTCACCAAGGTGACACTGATGTATGGACTATATTTATATAGCATATATCATGGACAGAAGTAGGTCAAAAGCTAAAAAAAGATAGCTGGGTGCGCAAGACCCAGGATAAAAAAAGTGCCCAATCCTAGTAGGCGCACTGGTGCCAGGACTGGAAAAAATTACAGTATAGAATCTTCAAAATATGGAAACATTCCTACAATGGGGTCAGGCCAGGTTCAGGGGGAGGATGGCTCCCCTGTTGTAGAAGGAAGTAAGAGTCCACAGAAATCACAAAAACTGATAGGCCAAAGAAGAGCCATAAAGTTAATAAAATGGACTATTGAAGATAAGAAAGAAATTATGTATTTTTACTATTATGCAAAAAACCCAGAATTTTCTGACAAGATATACAAAAAGATTAAGAGAGAAGTTAGAGGAAAGAAAAATACTTCCGCAAGAAAGTTAAAAAAATAAAAGTTGAAATTATGGAATACCTGCAAAGTGAAGTATTTGATGTAGAAGGTCTAACAGGCTACATCACAGCAAGATGGAACAAGTCCCCAAAGTAAGGAGAAACAGGAAATCAGGAGACATCTGAAGAAGAAATATGGACATGGGAAAGAAAAAGATATTTAATATGGTATAGTATCTATGCAAAGGACAAAGCAAAACTAATCAATACAAAAAGAGCACCCCCAAAGATATTTGAAGAGAAAGGCAAAGGAACCCAGACGTGGAAAACTTTGCAATACAAAAACTAAGAAGACAAAGAGGAAAAGGCGATCAGTAACAGAGAAGTTAAAGAAATAGAAACTGAGGTCATGAAGTACCTCCAAAGTGAAGGATTTAGCATAGAAAATCTAATTCAGAAAGCACCACAAAAGGACAGAGCAATAGAACTCCAGATTAAAGGGAAACCAGTAGAATGGGAAGCAATTGGTCAGGTGCCATATGAAGATATTTTGGAGCCTTCCACAGAAAATCAGTATAAACATCCACTTGAAGCTGCACAGCAAGGGAAGGAAGAGGAAATGGTGGAAACTCTGATGCAGTTAATGATGAGGAGTGTTAGGCCAATGAGTACTCATATGACAGAGCAAAGGATGGCACAGAATGAAACTGAAGAGAATGCGCCACAGGGAAATGTAATAGAACTTTCTATAGAGTGCTCACAGGAAATGGAAAACAAAAATTGTGCCCTCAGACTAGAAGAATCCGAGCTAAGAGAAGAGTTGTTTGACTTAATAGAGATAGATAGACATATTAAGATCAAAGAAGGAAATAGACTGCAGGAGGTCAATAAAACCTAAAAAGTCAGAAGTTTGATAAAACAAATGAACACAGTAATTAGTACTGTCCATAGAGATTCATGCAATGTAACAGAAGTAAACAGGATATATTACTGTGCAGCCAAATTAATAACTGATAAAGTTCTACCACAAGAACACAAGGTAGTTTGGGAGAGAAAGGGGAAAAATCGAATACCATCATGGAAGTATCGAATAGAGAAAACTATAAAGCAATTAAGGTAAGAAGTGTCACTATTAGAAAAGTACAGAAGAGAGAACAGATCAACAAAAATACTCAGAAAGATAGACATGATAAAAGCAATGCGCAGTATTAGAACAGATCAGGATCTGTCATACACTATCTCAAATAATAAACTAAAAATCTCAGCACAGGAAGAAAAACTTAGAAGATGCGTAGACAAACATAAAGGAAAAGTACAAAATAAACAATTTATCGATGACCCAAAAAAGTTTTATAGAGAATTGGGAATTAAGGTAAAAGGGACTGAAAGACCACAAAAAAAAAAGAAGAAATAGCTAAATTTTGGAGAAGTATCTATGAAGATATTGTGGAACATAACAAAGATGCTGAATGGCTAGAAGAAGTAAAAGAAAGAATAAGAAGTTTAAAGGTGCAGGATATGAAATGGGATGAAGTAACAACCAGAGAGATTGAAACAAAGTTAAGAAATGCCTCTAATTGGAAAACCCCAGGCCCAGATGCAGTACCTAACTTCTATTTAAAAGTATTAACATCTTTGCATGAAGATTTAGCCATGAGTAAGAATTATTTATCTGCGCACCCTGAACAGACACCATCCTGGCTAACAACAGGAAAAACAATGCTCCTACTTAAGAGTGAACCTGCAAGCTACCCTAAAAATTATAGACCAATAACTTGTCTTCTGACAACATATAAAGTATACACTGGAATTGATGCTGACAGAGTTTATAGTCATTTAGAAGAAAACTCAATTATGTCAATAGAACAAAAGGGCAACAACAGAAAGTCATATGGAACAAAGGATCATTTGTTGTTAAATGAAGTCATAGTGGAGAACTGTAAAAAGGGGAAGAATTTAAGTATGGCCTGGATTGACTACAAAAAAGCATTTGCTAGTATCCCAAATGAATGGATAAAACAGTGCTTAAAATGTATAAGATACACCCTACACTGACTGATTACATTACAGTGACCATGAAACCATGGCAGACCACTTTGCAATTAAGCCATGATAAAGGACAACTTATTGGTCCAGAGATAAAATCCAAAGGGGGATAGTCCAGGGTGACTCTCTGTCATCACTGCTATTCTGCCTTGCCCTTAATCCATTAAGCAGTCTACTCAACAACTTACATCATGGCTATTATGTGGATCCTAGAAAACAGCAAAGTGCAAAGATTTCTTATCTTCTCTTTGTCAACAATTTGAAACTCTATAGCTCATCAGATGAGGAACTGGAAGCACAATTGCAAGTTGTCAAAACTTTTTCAGATGATATAAGAATGTCATATGGTCTTGATAAATGTGCAAACAAAACTTTATTGCAGGAAAACTGCAGCACCAAGAAAATATCAGTTTGGGTTAATAATGTGATATAAAAGTACTTGAGCAAGAGGGAGTGTATAAATATTTGGGAATTGATGAAGGATCAACAATAAAACATGAACAAATGCTAATAAAACTTAGTAAGGAGTATTTCAGAAGACTTAAATTAATCCTGAAAACAGCTTTGACATCTAGAAACAAAATCCAACCTATAAACCAATTTGCTCTTCCTGGCCTAACTTACAGTTTTGGAGTTATTGACTGGCCCCAAAAAGTGATGGATAGATTAGCTAGGAAAACAAGAAGGATGCTTCATGCTCACCAGGTTATTTATAAACATCATTGCATACCAAGATTATATATTCCCCGTTCGGAAGGAGGGATCGGCCTCCTTGAAATTGACTACATGTACAGATCTGCAATCGTTGGACTCCACACATATCTACTGACATCACAGGACCCAAACATAGTGAACGTTTTGAAACATGAGGAGAATCAATCTAAGGTGACTTTCCTGCTTAGGCTAGTTGAAGCATATTGGCGTCAAGTTGGAATGGAAATCAAACCACAAGTGGATAAAAAACAGACAGCAACTGCATGTGCCAAAAAATAAAAGAAAGAATATAAAGTGAAGGACCAGATGAGAAGGCAAGAAATGTGGGAAATGCATAAATATAGTTTCAAGTATAGAAAAATTTGGAAGAACCTCATGTTGATCAGGAACAAACGCAGGAATGATTAAGGAGAGGCAAATTCAAACCAATTGAAACAGTATCACCACAATAAACTTCCCATACTCTGGAATAAACTACCTATCTATATCAAACAGAGCTCCTCATTAGCACACTTCAAGAAAAATTTTGATGATTGGATGGGAAATAGGAAATTCACCCCGGGGATCACCTCTGTGGATCTGCTCGACAGTGGCACAGGAAAATAATTTTCTTGGGTGGCAAAAGTCAGGGTACCTTTTTGGTTTGGCTTGTATAGGCCCCAGGGCCAATAGCCTAGTACCTACATATGAACCTAAGAGATGAAAGGTTAATATTGGTGGAACAAGACAGTGGGCTATGTACACATTGGTTTACAATGTCCATTGAACATGTGGGAGAAACAGAGAAATGTAGGTTTTGTAAAACAGAATTGGAAACAGTTGCACACCTCATTGCTAGTTGCGACCTACTAATGGCAGAATGACTGTATACTGAAAGGCATAATAATGTGATGAGACTGTTGCACTGGGGATTGTGCAAACATTATGGTATTAAAGTGGTTGAAAAACACTTGAAACATGACCCACAAAGCATCAAAGAAAATGATGAAGTCTACATCACATGGGATTATCCATTACCAACAGTTCAAAAGATGGATGCTAGAAAAACAGATATGGTGGTCCAAGAAAAGAAGACAAAAGTAGCATTAATCACTTGAAATCACCACATCCAGTGAATACAGTGTCTTGCATACAGAAAGACACAAAGTCATAAAATATCAGGATTTGCAAGCAGAAATTAGAGCAATGCGGAAAAAAGATACCCAGACAATTCCAGTAGTAGTAGGAGCAACGGATCTTATATTAAAGAGTCTACAATCATGTTTAGATATGCTACCAATACATGTAAGTCCATACGAACTGCAGACGGAATCATTGCTGGGCACATTGCAAGTGCTGAGAAGAGCACTTTTGGCTGATATCAAATAGTGAAACAATACTAATTTCATGAACTTTAATCTGACTTAGGAATGTGGTCCATTCCCATCATGGTATTAGAAACCCAAAAGATTTGGAGAAATTAAAAAAAGTATATAATTTCACTGTATCATCATAGTATTTGTTTCACGTGAGTTCAGCATGAACTTTCCATGTGAAATCAGTATGAAAAAATCCGGCGTAGGTCTGAGTTTTCTGCTTGTTCACATCTTGGCAGACAGCAGTCATGTAGTTGTCTGCAGTATAATTTGGTAACTAAATTAAGCTCAGGATATTGTTTCTTCAAAGAATCCATCAGTTCCTTTTTCCAAGTATTCTTTACATGTTTGCTTTGTTCACTCTGCTGGTTTATTCGATGAAGAATAACACCATGACAGTAATGCACAATACTCCACTCTTCCTTGGAAATTCTGTCAAGTTACAACTCTGAATGGTGTTACTCTGACAGCCACAGAATACTAACATTTTGGGTCATTTAGCCCTTCCTGCCTATTGATCATCAGCCCTCCATCCAGTCGTTCCATTCATTCCTCATCATTGGAGAGATGGTCAACCAAGAAAGCCCATCATTCAGATAGTCATCATGGCCATGGGTGGTTTTAACTTTTTTGTTTTGTGGTGCTAACATCCCTGTGTGTTTTCTATGTAGTGTGAGGGAAGGGGTGTACAGTGGGCTGTCCATAAAAGATGATCCCTCGCTACCAAAAGGGGTGTACCCTTTCAGGCAACACAGGAGATGGTTTCCCTTGCTTTGACTAGGCTAATGATACTTACCTGTTGTCCTCTTAAGTGCAGTCACCCCTTCTCATACCCCAGGAAGAAGTAAGCCCCGCCCCTTCACTCCATCTCTCTCTCTCTCTGCATGACTCCTCTAGTAATGGGACTGCTAACTAAACACCCATTGTCTGATTCACAGTCAGGGCTCCATCCGTCTGTGTCACAGATCCAGTCTAGAATGTTAAAACTTGTCTTTAAATGTTCATTAATTGTGTCTCTGAATACCACATTGTTTCATGGTATACATGTATCCATATCAAATAAGAATCTATAATAGCCAGAGTCATGCTTCCAAGAAATAGACTAACATAACCAGTTTGAGGCCTTTTATGTTTTTTTTCCAGATGTTTCTATGTATGCAAAGGAGCAATAACAGGACTGTGTCCTTGACATACAGAAGCAATTGATTATTATCTTCTCAGTGTGAGAACCTATGCTTGGCCACCACATGTAGTTCCTGCTAATCATTTCATGTGAGTGATACCCAAATGGCTCTTATGTAACTACAACACCATTTGTCTATTTTTTAGTGAGATTATACCTGTGGCTTATCACGTACTGCAACTATTTTATGTACCTAGTTCATACTTCCTAAATATAAATATAAATATAATTAATTCAGGTTGTCTACAGACAAGAAAACAACTCACAGTATATTTACAAGTTCAGTATGTCACTTGATCTTTATCTGAGCATGACTTAATTTGTTCATTTGTTGATAAGGCAAGATCCAAAGGATTTGGCATCTTCACTTTTCATTTTCTGAAGAGGCAGCAGTATTAGTCTGAGAGTTAGCATGATATCTGTTTGAAATGTAAACTACTACATAGTCATGTATTCTTAGTAATGTGGACCATCTCAGAATTCTTACAGACAGAATTTATGGTACAGATTTCATCTGAATAAACATTTTTGTGCAGTTCAATCAGACATTGTTATTTGAGTTCTGCTGCAATGTGTCACTTATTTATGCCATAATTCTTTCCCAATTTTTCTGCATTTCTGTATGTTCAAATATCCCCTTGGCCTCAGGGTCACCTGCCCCCCACCCCAATAAAGCAGGTTAGTTTCATGAAGAACTGAGGAGAGCACTGGAGGTTGCTATGTTATCGCAACGGCTTAGCAGGGAGGCTTTTCCCTGTACTCCTCTGGTATGCTAGATCACTATATATGGGTAGGGTGCAATGGGTAATGTGAGGGAGCTGTCCCAGATAAGCAATGACATGCATCTGAATTATCTTGCACCCACATTTCTGGCTAACACCTATTGCTTTGCTTTCCACTGGAGCCTCAACTACAGATGCATCCAGCACAGCACAGTCCCGCCCCTCTGAGGGAGGTAAGCAAGTGAGATCTCATCATTCCTCTCTCTCACCATGGCAATTCTTTTCAGCACAAAGGCTGATAATCAAATTCTGGTCAACTGGATCATTGAAGAGCTTTATCCCACTACACCACAGAGAAAACTTTCATCTCATTAAACAATATTACATGCGCCTTGTAATCTTTCTGAATGGTAAATTTTCACCATTTTCAATGGTAAATTTTTTAAGTATTTTTTCTCTGTTTATTTGCTAAGTTTTTCTGCATAGTTGCCTAGTTTGAGCATTTTCTGGCTTGTTAAACTTGATTTCTGCATTAGTAGCTGTATTTAGAGCACAACCAAAAGCTGTTTACTGAATTTCCTGTTTGCACTTAATTTTAAAATCGTTTTTTCTCAAAACTTGCATATTTTCTGTCTTTGACTTAGCACTCTTGTGTGGGGTCATTTACTGCACTGTTATAACTTGATATTACTTGTGAACCTCTGCTATCTCTGAAAAAAAAAAAATCTTGCTTTTTTCCCACTTTTCTGAGATTTAAAAAAGTTCAGTTGCAGGCTTGCTGTTCCTGAACTGTTTGTAAGTTTCTGTGAGGCTATTTTTGCTTGGGCTAAAGGAAAGTCTCTCTGTTGATCAGTGGCAGTGAAAAACATTGAGCAGCTCCCCTGCCCCCCGTGGGAGTGGTTACTGACTTGAAACTGTAGTTTTATTGACCAGTAGGGGTCATTTCCAAAACTCCTTCATCTTCCTCTCTTAAAACCTAGTTGCCTCGTGGGTTTGGTGTCTTTTCAGGCTTGTTGGCTGCTGGTGAAGCACCCACCAAGAGGAGAAAATGCTGAGAGAAGAAGGGAGCCACTTTTCAGATTTTAAGTATTTTTTCTCTGTTTATTTGCTATGTTTTTCTGCATAGTTGTCTAGTTTGAGCATTTTCTGGCTTGTTAAACTTGATTTCTGCATTAGTAGCTGTATTTAGAGCACAACCAAAAGCTGTTTACTGAATTTCCTGTTTGCACTTAATTTTAGAATCGTTTTTTCTCAAAACTTGCATATTTTCTGTCTTTGACCTAGCACTCTTGTGTGGGGTCATTTACTGCACTGTTATAACTTGATATTACTTGTGAACCTCTGCTATCTCTGAAAAAAAAAAATCTTGCTTTTTTCCCACTTTTCTGAGATTTAAAAAAGTTCAGTTACAGCTTGCTGTTCCTGAACTGTTTGTAAGTTTCTGTGAGGCCATTTTTGCTTGGGCTAAAGGAAAGTCTCTCTGTTAATCAGTGGCAGTGAAAAACATTGAGCAGCTCCCCTGCGCCCCGTGGGAGTGGTTACTGACTTGAAACTGTAGTTTTATTGACCAGTAGGGGTCATTTCCAAAACTCCTTCATCTTCCTCTCTTAAAACCTAGTTGCCTCGTGGGTTTGGCGTCTTTTCAGGCTTGTTGGCTGTTGGTGAAGCACCCACCAAGAGGAGAAAACGCTGAGAGAAGAAGGGAGCCACTTTTGAGATTTTAAGTATTTTTTCTCTGTTTATTTGCTAAGTTTTTCTGCATAGTTGCCTAGTTTGAACATTTTCTGGCTTGTTAAACTTGATTTCCGCTTTAGCAGCTGTATTTAGAGCACAACCAAAAGCTGTTTACTGAATTTCCTGTTTGCACTTAATTTTAAAATCGTTTTTTTCTCAAAACTTGCATATTTTCTGTCTTTGACCTAGCACTCTTGTGTGGGGTCATTTACTGCACTGTTATAACTTGATATTACCTGTGAACCTCTGCTATCTCTGGAAAAAAAAAATCTTGCTTTTTTCCCGCTTTTCTGAGATTTAAAAAAGTTCAGTTACAGGCTTGCTCTTCCTGAACTGTTTGCAAGTTTCTGTGAGGCCATTTTTGCTTGGGCTAAAGGAAAGTCTCTCTCTTGATCAGTGGCAGTGAAAAACATTGAGCAGCTCCCCTGCCCCCCGTGGGAGTGGTTACTGACTTGAAACTGTACTTTTATTGGCAGTATTGGGTCAATTCCTGGCTCTTTCCAGCCCCTGCTATCAAGCATGCTTTAGCGTGCTTTAGCACGATTTAGCGCGGAGTTGCCACTAGAGCAGCATCGGGCAGCGCTGGTTTAACAAGGTTAAACTTTTTCTGGCTCCATAAAGTCTCTTCTTCATTTTTTCCCTTAGAACTGCTCTACTAGTAATCTAAACAGTATATCCCTTAACTAAAAAGCGCAGCACTTGTCCCTAAAAAGCTTTCTCCAAAAAAAAAAAAAAAAAAAAAAAAAAAAAAAAGCTCAGCACTTGTCTTAAAAGCATCTTCTTTTCAGGCTTAGCACTTCTGTATTATACAAAGTCCCTCACTAGCGAACCCCCCCCCAGGAGTACCCACTTCCTTACTAAGTCCTCTCTCATTCAGTTACACTCCAAACTTCTTAATTTCTCTAGCATGTCGAAGGGCCAGATGCTGGCGTCCTCTCCTGTCCAGTTGGTGAATCTCGGAATATTGAGGCAATGTTACAATTGCCTCATGTACACAGACAACCTCTCTCCTCCTCCCACATAATACAAATACTTGCGAGAGATGCAGCTATTTAGCCAAACTGGAGGCTGAGCTCTCTCAACTCAGGACTGGCAAGACCAGACAGGAGGAGAAGGCAATTACACACACCACAAAACCAGTCTCACATAAAGCTATCACAACAATGAATCAAACACATAAACACACAAAGACATACTCGGAGGCTCTGAGCAAAAATTTACCCAAACAGCAGAGGCCTCCAAAGCAGACACCCAAGCAACCGCCACCTCATGACACACCACAGGCAACACATAAAACACAAAATCAGTGTGCAAAGCAGTCACAGGCCTTAAGGCCAAATACAACACCAAACATACTTGTCATAGGTGACTCCATAGTCAGACACACTGACGTCCCACTCACCAGGCTGAACAAGGAGAGGGTCACAGTAAGCTGCCTATCGGGCGTTAGAATCTGCCACATAACACAAGCACTCGGGTCACTCCACAGCAAGTACAAATATGACACAGTCATTGTCCATGCTGGTGTGAACGACCTGAGACGTACCTCCCTGGACTACATGAAAAGAGACATAGAGGAGCTCTCTGATTATGTAGCCCAGGCAGGTATGACCCTGACCCTGAGCAGCATCCTTCCTTTACCAAGAATGATGCCACAACATAGAGACAAGATGATCAGCTTTAACAATTGGCTTAATTTCTGGTGTCATTCAAAGGGGATCTAGTGTCTGTCTGTCTGGGATGACATGCTTGACAAGCCACGCTGCTTCGCAAGGGATGGCTTGCACCTGTCACCCCTGGGATTCCGGATATTGGCTAAGGCTCTTGCCACCCCCATAGTGCTTTTTTTAGGCAAGGCTCAAATTCTAAACCTACCACCCTAGAAAACAAAAATGGGAAGAAACTAAGGGTAATGCTGCTCAATGCCAGAAGTCTAAATCTCAAAATGCACGCACTCGAGGCCCTTCTTAGTATGGAGAACATCGATGTCTGTGCTGTGACTGAAACCTGGTTCAAGGCTCCTGAGAGCACCCCGGCACTATCAGGTTTTACCTCATATCATGCGTTCCGGCCCCAAAACCCGGACCACACCACAAAAGGAGGGGGTGTATCCATATTCATCAAGGATACCCACACCTCCAGGTTGGTGGCAATGCACGAAGCATCGGAAACCATCCAGGTGCAATTAACCATAGGCAAAACTGCTCTACAATTTGTAGTATGCTACAGGCCACCCTCTCAAACTCAGGAACCCCACACAGCCTTCCTGAAGACACTGGAGGGTATAAATGTATCTCCAAACACCATTATATTGGGTGACTTCAACTACCGAATATAGACTGGGAACATTACTCAAGCCCAAACTTTCTAGCCCAAAGGTTCCTGGAGTTCATAAATTCAAATGCCATGGAACAACTAGTCACCGTTCCCACAAGAGGAGAAAATATACTAGATCTCATCATCACAAACATGGGGACAAAATGCTCCACACCAGAAGTATATCCCTCATTGGTGAGATCAGATCATAAACTAATCTCACTGGATATCCACATCCTCCCCACCCCAAACAAAAGACCACAGTGAAGAACTTCTCTAAAGCAAACTTCACACTACTCAAGACTGATGTGGTATCCTTCAAGGCCCCCGAGCCAGTGGAAACCACAACCCAAGCTGCGGAAGCCCTTACAAATGCCTTCTACGAACACCTCCAGGACTGCATGGATCAGGCAATCCCTAATAAAACCAAGACCCTTTCCACCAAGGGCAAACGTCCAGTCTGGTGGACCCCAGCCATAAACAAACTTTACAATAAGAGGAGAACGCTGTTACATGATAGAGCAAAATCCATAAAAGAGAAGACACCTTTGATCATTATTAGTAAAAAAATACGAGCACTCATAAAATCATCCAAGGCCAACTTTGAGAGAAAAATTGCCATAGATTCAAAAGACAATCATAAGGCCTTCTTCAGCTATGTTAGAAACCTGGGTGGAAACTCCCAGATATGCTCAGAATTAATCCAAAATGATACAAAAATCACTGAACCCACAGACATTGCCAACATACTGGCAGACAGGTTCATTGCAAACTTCACCCCCCTTTCCCCTCCAAAAGGAGAGATAACTATCCCAGCAGTGTGCAGCCTCCCAGACAACTCCAATGCGCAGGTGAAAGCTGCTCTCTCTAAAGCTAAAAACACAGCAGCAATGGGACCGGATGGTGTCCTCGGCTGTGTGCTACACGAACTCAATGAGGAACTAAACCCGCACATAAGGCAGCTGTTTAATCTTAGCCTTACCACAGGATACGTGCCCAAGGAGTGGCGTACGGCAACTGTGGTCCCACTCCACAAAGGCGGTGCCTCTACGGACCCTGGTAATTACCGCCCCATAAGCTTAACAAGCCTGGTCTGCAAAGCTATGGAGAGGATCATAATGGAACTCATAAACAAAGACATAGGGGACTTGCAGACACTGGACCCAACCCGGTTTGGCTTTGTCAAGGGCAGATCATGCCTTTTGAACTTGGTCGACTTCTTCGAAACAGTCACCAAGGCCATTGATGAGGGAAAGGCAGTCCATACAGTCTACCTTGACCTTGCAAAAGCTTTCGACACAATACCCCACTCGGGTATTATAGAGAAACTTACCAGCTTAAATGTAAATCCATATGTCACAAGATGGGTTGCAAACTGGCTAAAGGACAGAACCCGCAGGGTTAGAGTAGCTGGCGCCATGTCAGACTCCAAGCCGGTCACAAGTGGTGTCCCACAGGGCTCAGTCCTTGGCCCCCTGTTGTTCGGCATCTACTTCTTAGAAGTACAGGCTAACATAGGAGGACTATGGCTGACAAGGTTTGCAGATGACTGCAAACTGGGAGCCATAGTGGAAAGTACATCGGACACAGATATCCTTCAGAGGGGTCTCCCGGAAACTGATAGCTGGTGCCAGAGCCATGGCCTGAAGTTAAATGCCAAAAAATGTATAGTCATACCCTTCGGGAAAAACAAGGTAACCCCAAGCTACCATATAGGTGGCAATCCACTAAGCACAGAAGCGGTTATCAGGGACCTGGGGACCCAGGTTGACAGTGGCCTTTCTTTTGACACTCACATTGCTAAAGTGGTTAGAAAAACCTTCTACATTGCCCACCTGATCATGAAGGGATTCACATCCAGATCAAGTGAGGTCATTGTTCCCCTGTACTCTTCACTTATCAGACCAATGATCGAGTACAATGCCCCATTCGGGATGTATCTCACCCGACACCTGCAGCAATTGTAGAGACCCCAAAAGTTCCTCACCAAAAGGATAAAGGGACTCCAAAATCTGTCATATGCTGCCAGACTGAAGAAACTCCAGCTCTATTCAGTCGCATACCGTCTGCTCAGAGGTGACCTGTGCCTGACATACAAGGCCATGTCCAACCCGGAATTAATGGACATGCTCCACCTCAAAAAATCCAAATCTACCAGATCCACTAGAGCAAGCGACTTAAACCTTAGCACGGATATAAATAGGACATGTTGGAGGGATAGATTTGTCACCCAGAGACTCCCTATGTTGTGGAATAAAATCCCGGTCCATGTGAGGGAGAGCACCTCGCTGGCTCTGTTCAAGAGAAATCTTGACCAGTGGATGGGAGATCTTAGGTTTACCCGGGAATCATCTCTGTGTCACTGCTGGACAGAGGCACAACAAACTAATGGGCACAGTATTTTTTAACATAAGGGGTGGCGTAAGCCACAAAAACTCTGGGCTAGGCTTATAAATGCCTTAGGGCAGATAGCCTAATATAAACCTATGAACCTATGAACCTATAAATGTAGTTGAGAAATACCCTTATTTCAAGAGACCTTCTTTAGACAAATGCATATATTCTTACCATAGGTGTATACATGAATGTATTGCCCAACATAATACAGAGGTGCAGCAGTGACAGTATCATTGGATTGTTTCAAACATATATGCAAGTAGAGCAGAGAACAACCTTTCTTAGAACTTATTTATCTGATTTCCTCTATCAATTTGCAACTTCATGGAGCAGCATATAGAACACAAATGACAGAGACATGGTAGCTTAGCAGTCTCCCAATAAAATTTCAGTTTATGTACTCAGAAATGTTTCTTTTTTCTTTTTTTTTCTGACTAGAAAGACATCTACCTAATTACCCAGAAATGTAATTTAAATTTCACAAATATGACAGCCTCTTCAAGTATAAGCCAGCATTCTATATTCTGGTTAGCACAATATCCAAAGTTTACAAGTGACCTTTTACTGTTTTCCAATTTACCAAAATATCATTAAAGCAAACGAGACATTTTAATACCTTGGAATATGACCTTCATCATTCTTTGAAACATTGCAGGTACAGAGGATACTTAAGTATTGTGCTACAAGTTTATATCATTTTAGTCAAATGATCAGATGAGTGATTGGCACAATATTGAACCAAAAAGCTTGATAAATTTAACATCAAAAAAGACATAGCAAAAACATTAACAAAAACAATACACAACCCCCTTTTTTAGAAAAGGATGAGCCCCACTGGCACTGCTCCATTCACGCCCCCTTTTAATTATATATACCAACTCCAACACCTGACCACAGTGAGAAAAGGAGTAATACCTCAATCCCTGCTGTACCATGGTTCTGTATAATAACAGTCCCAATCGGTTTGATGTTGTTCTTCTACTCTGATCTTCAAGCTTCTTGGATCAATATTGTGCTGATCACTCATTTGAGAGTTTGACTATATGATAGGAATCCTCTGCTACACACTACCATACATGTATGAATTTTTATTCTCACATTCTTTTAGAATCTTCATGTAACATGATTTGTTGGCATGCATGACTCTTGCTCAGCCTTGAAAACTGCTTATGCAGAGTTATCAAAGATCACAAAACTCCCACCTTGAGAGTTAGGTACATTTCACTCTTTGTTCACAGTTAGCTTCTAGTCATCATAAATCTAGATGGATCCAGTTTGGGTTATTCCCCACAGGAACACATGGTGTAGCACAGAATTAAAACTTTACCACAAAGGTTTAATGTTTTCTCCTTGAGGTAGGTCAAATTGTACCCCCTCATTTATGTTCAAAGCAAATTAATTGACATTCTTCTACAGAAACGTCAGAAGTATATTGCTATTCGCAAGTATATATGCAACCATTTCCTTATGTGCCCATCCCAACAGCCCAGTCCTAGTGCTCTAGTATTATTTTTTGTGTAAAACATCAGATACTATTTTTGCTTCATCTCAAATAAAAGATGTATATAAATTCCATAAATATTCTATTTCGTAAACCAATTTCTCTCCAACAAATATGTTCCAAACCCTGTAGAAACTGTTACAGTATTTTGTTTTTCTTGGTCTGTAAGGCCTCAAGACATCTACTATGTCCCCTGCATATGTTTTCAAAGTCACTCATACATTATTTTATACCTGATAAAACTAGAAAAGGACATTCAGTGTTGTGCAACATTCTGAGTCAGTTTCAAGCTTTTCGGGATATAAAATTAATGCAAACCAAATAGAGGCTATAACATCCACACATGAATTGGATCAGAAGTACTCATATTTATGGGGACACAAATTAAATATTTAGGAGAATAGGTTAAAAGAAATTCTGTTATGGCAGGTAAGGATATGTGGGAAGAGACTAAACAAAAAATAATACAAAAACAGAAACTGGAAGCTCTTGCAAGACAGAAAGCACTGAAATGTTTTTGCCCATTTAGTTTTATATACAGGTCAGGCATATTTATATCAACCAGAGGATAAGTTAAGGACAGCAATTAAGAGAGCTGAAGGGTATTATATGGGAGGGGAAGAGGATAAGGGTTGACCCTTCCAATAGAGCAAGGTTGTTTAGGATTACCTGATCAGAAGGGATATTTTTGGCCTACTCAATTAAAACTCATATGCATAACACAAGCAGAAAGCTATAATTCAAAGTAGAAAGAGATGATACTGAAGCATGGGGGAATTCAAGAAATAATGAGAGAGAGGTTGAGATTTGGATGCATGTAATTAAGGAGAATACCAACAGCCTTAAAGAATATTATATTCATAAAGTAGCAGAAAGTATTTTAAGAACTAAGTCAACCCAAGAATGGAGAAAAGATATTATGATGATAAGGGTAACTGTAATTAGGGGCACAGAGAATAGACAAGAGGGGGCTGTAGTTTACTGAACAAAAACTGGCAAAGGAATCATAATATTTGGAGCAAATAACTAGAAATAGGCAAAGAGAAAGAGACAGGGGAATCCTAAGTGAAAGGCCTGCTCTGGTAGTTTTTTGTTGAATCTAGATCAGAAACTGCTGTTAAAAAGGGACAATTAGTAGGGTACACAAAATGTTGCACAATAACAATAGGAATCCATCAGATTAGGTTAGAAAAGATTTGGAAGAGATATTGGATGAGCAATTCATAATGAAACAATGGGAGGACATATGTATGGCTCCAAAAATGCAACAAAATCTAGAAGATTTGGGATTTTTGCTTGAAAATGTTTGCATAGGTATTTTTATACCCCAAGTAGACTCCAAAGAATTTAAACTCAGGTAGATGGCAAATGCTGGAGATGTGATGAGGAAAAAAAGATGTAACTGGGAACATATATTTTGGGACTATAATGAGTTTGCAGACTTTAAAAAGTCCCTACAGAGTACTCTGTGAAAAAATACTGGATAAGCAAATGAGTGTAACTTAGGAAAATATTTTTTTGAGTTAGGACGCAGGGTCTGAATTGTCTAGATATAGTAAAGCCTTGTTAAGTTTAATTCTAGTGGCTGCCAAAAAAGCAATTACTAGAAAATGGAAAACAAAGTCTAAACCAGCAGTATGTGAAGTAGTTAATATTGTAACAGAGATAAAAGAACTGTAAGTGAGATCTTTAGAAAAGGGTAGGAACTAACAGCATAGAAACATGGAAACTGTGGGAGCAATGCATACAGAATAATGTTTTGTAGGAGGAGTGAGGTTTAAGGAAAGGCAAACATTTAGCAATTTATGTAATGTTGGATTGAAGTATAAAATCACATATGTGATATATAATGTTTGTAACTGTGAACACATTAACATGGTTTGTTTTCTTTTATATAAATGTATGTTTGCCTATGTTTTAAGTGATAATTCAATAAAGGTATTATAAAAAACACATACATTCTTTAAGTTCTATCACTTTGCATTCTTCATCAGCTTTGCATGTTGCGCATTATTCATCATGATGACACTGCAGTCTATGTCTACTTCATTCACCATGTTTTGATTTTTCACTTTCAATGTATGTATAAGCACTGTTGGAATGTCTGTCTTCTCTAGGCTATGCAGTGAGTACATTTTTCCATTAGTTTTTCTTCTTCCTTAACCTCCTTAGCTCCCTGCATATTGCATGCATCATTTTCTCTACAGTGGAGTTTTGTATTATCAGTGGTTTGCATATGGCTGGTTTTGACAGGTTTTAACATTCTATTCTTAAAAATTGTGTTTTTTTCATGCAGCATTTCCACAGTGATTAACATTGGTTCTTTTATTTTTTTCTTTATGCAACATTTTTAGTGTCCAAACAATCCAAGGCTATAACCATTCCCATGTTTAAATAAGCAATCATATTGCAAATAATTTCCACCATATCTACATGCTTTAGCTATACTTTGATGACTTGCAGATCATTTTTGTATAATCTATGTACTGCTAAACCAAAACACCACATATATGCCATTCTGCTACAAAATTCTATTACTGCCTTACAAAAATTCATCATACATCTGTGAAAAGCTTCCTATGTTAAGACGTTTTAAATTATGTATCAAAAGTTAAGCAAATTTCATCCATCAGTCTTCTTAGAATATTATTATTTCACATAACTTCATGTTTCAAAACACTCATTACAAGATGTTTCCATAACTGAAGTCTTAAGCTAACTTGTTCACTTACTAACCTGCTAAATTACTAATGCAGTTTCATACTGTGAGAGTAAACCAGTTTAAAAATAACCAAAATAAACATGTAAGCATTTTCATGATGACAAAATATAGCACCTGTTAAAAGATACTCAGGCAGAAATCAAACTGTGCAAACTCTGTATCTTTAGACATGAAAGGGCATGGATGAGGGCTAAAAAACAAATCTGCAAACCCTGTGGAAGTAATAATCATTTTGCCAATGTAGGTATGATATGTAAATGTTGGAACTAATGAGTAATCAAAACTTGAACTCCTTGGGAACATCACTAAAGCATATTTAGTGAATACAATGCATGCTAAGCACAAGGAAATATATCTAGACATGGTCAGATTGACTGATAAAAAGCTATTGATTCAAGGTGAAGCAGTTATGTTTAAATTGGACACATGCAGAATGCAATATAATGGCTTAATCTAGCTATAAAATGGCACATTTAAACTGTAAGGTATATAAGTCTGTATGCATGTTGCTTTGTTATTCTGGGAAGAAGCTGAAGCCATTGGAACAATTCTGGCTGAGCTGTAACTACAAAAATAAAGAGAATAACCCATTGTTTCATGTAGTCACTTTAAAAACAGTTTCAACAATCAACTTGGTCAGAGATGCTTGTGTGACGTTGTGCATGATACAATCAATTTATGCAGTCTAGCTGAATAATGAAATTTAGCCTATCTGGGGAATGAACTTAAAAGTGTACTTTGCAGTTATGGTGTGAATTCTGATTAATCTGGAAACATTCAGAAACTGCTTCTGTTACAGAACTATAAGCATGTGGGTAAGGGAGTTCAGAGCATGTATTCCAGAAGCAATTCTAAAGCTAATGTAGTACAGGGTTACTCAAATACTAAATACAGACTTCAGAACCCATAGAAAAGAGCTTGTTCAGAATTATACTGTCTCAACAAGGAAATGGAGTAAAATATGTCTGTGACTGCCACTTCTTTACAAGTACAGAAGCATGAGCCACATAGTACAGGAGTTATGGGCTTTATAGCACAGAATACAAATGATATTCTGGAGAGGTATACTGTTCTGTCTGTAGGCTTAGGATTTATATAGGCTGATTACTATATAAACATATTACATGAGGCAGTTCCTCTGATTATGTGCCATATCTTTTGCATGTAAGGCTGAAATCGAACAAGAATTAATGCTCATGAGATCAATAGGAGCAAGAACTTATAAAGAAAGAAGGATCATTATCTACAGAAGACTATTGAAGAAGTGGTTACTACAGTGCCTAATGCCAAATTCTTTTCATTGCTTGATTCATATTAGGAATATTGGTAGATCAAACTGGATAAAGATAGATGCAGCTGTACCCTGGAAGAACAAATTCAGGGCAACACCAATAACAAACCCACATGGTGGAATTAATTATCATCAAGTGTTATAATAAAAGGAAAAGACATTTGACCAAAAGTTAGGAGAGCAATTCCTAGAATGTTAGAGCCCTTGTAACTGAAATAAATAAACAACTCAGGAGCTTAATAAAATCCACCAAATCCAAGTTTGAGGCTAAAATAGGTACCAAACTCAAAGATAATCAGAAGGCATTTTTAGTTATGTTTGTAATCTCAAAAGCACAATGCAGCAATGTGCTGAGCTGATTGTGAATGATGTTCTCTACACTGAGGCTGAAGATATAGTAAACACACTGGTAGATAAATGTAGAGCTAATGTTACCCTTCTCTCCCCTCTGTATGTCCATCAAGATATACCTGACATTGGCTCACCTTCAGCTATCACAAAAAGCCAAGTCCTAAAAGTGCTATCAAAAGCTCATAACACTGCATTGATGGGTCCTGACAATAACTCTGGATGTATCTTAAATAGCATGAAGCATGACTTAGCCATAACCTTAACAACACTGTTTAGTCTGAGCCTCCATACAGGCTACCTCCTCAAGGAGAACAGACACCAGTGAAGTCCCTCATTGTTCTTTGCTGTGGGACCTCTCCTGTTTGGCATCTACTTTTCTGAAGTAAAAGCCAATATCAGAGGGCTCTGGCTGAATAAGTTTGCAGATGAATGCAAGCTTGGAGCAAACACTGAATCCTCAAATGACTTAGCCATCCTGCAGGAAGGTTTATCCCAAATAAATAACTGGTGCCAAAATCATGGACTGAAACTAAATGCCAAAAAATGCATTATTGTATCATTTGGGAAATCATCCGCCACAGGGAATTACCACATTGACAATATGCCCCTAAGAATTGATCCAATTGTTCAAGATTTTTGGAACTTATGTGAATAGTGACCTAACTTTTGACCAATGTGTGTCCATTGTTGTAAGAAAGTCCATCTATATTGCACAACTTATAAGCAAACACCTTGTGTCTAAATCTGTGGATGCCATTGCTCCCTTTACTCAGCCCTGATTAAGCCAACTATTTAATATAATGCCCCCTTTGGTATGTATCTGTCCAGATCCATGCAACAACTAGAATGCCCACAAGGATACCTTATTAAAAGTATACAAATCCTAAACAACATGTCCTACATGGACCTACTCAAAGTCCTGTCACTATACTCAGGTTCCTACAGACCGCTAAGAGGTGACTTGTGTCTGGATTACAAGGCATCCTCCGACCCAAACTGATAGATTAATTGCACATCAACAAGTCAAATGGCATCAGAAATACTCAGTCTATGGATCTAAACCTCTTCTGCAACAACAGATTGGAGGAACAGGTATATCTCGCACCCCATCCACATAAAACAAAGTTCATCACTGTTCATATTCAAGTCCAAATTGAATCTATGGATGGGAAACAGAAAATTTACCCCAAGACTCCCCCTGTGTTACCAATGGACAGATCATATGCATTGGTCCCATTAAATTATTTATGTTATGATCCTAGTTATTCTCATTAGGGGTAATATATAATTATCAACCATGGGATGGGTAAGGCAAATCTCTATCCAAATGGGATAAGTTAATTCAAGCATCAAAAAAGGAAAATTGGTTAGGCTTAAAATGCCTCACAAAGGCAGCTGACCAAGTTCTTACCTATGAATGCATGACGCTTATTCTAAACTCCATATATTTAATATGCCTTTAGGATAATAAAGAAACTTTAGGTATCTTTGAGGATCTAGGTATATACAGTGTTAAGATATCTTTTGGGATCTCATTAGCAATTGACGTATTCCAGCATACATGTATTTATTTATTTATCTACTTATTTACTGACCTGGAAAGTTTAACTGGGCAAAGCCAATTTTCCGCAGAGGCCCGGGGAGAAAGGCTCCACCAGATACATTTTTGTGTTGTTGGATGAGGTTATTTCCAAAGACTGTGTTTCATTTTGGTATTGTTTGAGACAGACGAACAGAAATGTTGTTATTTTATGACTTAAAAGTAAGATTTGTATCTCTTAACAAAGTTTTGATAGCAGTAAAAGAATTTTAGGTGATATCCTGAAGTGTTGGTAGGGAACAGGCTGTACATATAAGGGCTGAGTCATTAGCATATTGAACTATGCTTGCAGGGTAGGTGGCAGTATATAGCTTGTTTATCAAAAAATTGACTAAGAGGTGGCCTAATATTGATCCTGGATGGACACCAACAGTGGCTGACAGGAAGGAGGAGAGATTTTGTTTCCTTTTGATTGCATGACTCCTGTCTGTCAGTCAGATAGCTGTGGAACCATGAGAGAGAGAGAGGTCTGGGTGAGGTCAAGGGAAGAAAGATCAGTAAGAAGATTTTGATGGGATACATCATCAAATATGTTTGATAAATGTAAGAAAGGTTAAGACACCAGTTTGGCTTCATTTGTATGTTGGTTTAAGACACTGGAAAAGTTGAGGAAAGCAGTGGTAGTACACTGGTGAGGTCTGAATCCATGTTGGGTTTGGAGATATAAGTTGCTGAAATAATGTGCTAAATAAGTTTTGAGTGGATGCATTTTTCTAGTAATTTTGACAGGAGATAGAAAGACAATAGGTCAACAGTTGGAAAGTTCTGTAGATGTGTGATTTGTTTCTTAATAACAGAGAAGTTATGTTCCACATTCAACTTCTTTCAGCATGGTTTCCATATGGTAGATCTTGTCTGACTAACTAATTAATTTTCTATCATAATGTATGGGAATCTGTGAATGTAGGCCTGTCAGTAGATATAATCTATCTAGAGCTATCCGGGGTATTTGACTTTGTATCACATAGAAAAATGTTATTTATTTTGTATACACTGGATATAAGTCAGTGTTTAATTAGATGGATTAGTGTTTGGTTGACTGAGAAGTCCTTCAAGGTCCAAATAGAGGCTATTACTTCTCACACAGGAAGGTAACAGTTGGGGCTCCTCAAGGATCAGTGCTTGGACCCCTATTGTTTAATATCTTCATGTATGACTTTCCACTTCAAATTAATATATTAATTAGCAAGTTTGCTGATGATGTCAAAATAGGTTCAATTACTAGTTCAGTAAAAGGTCAAGCTATACTACCGGGGTACCTTGATACTCTTTACATGTGGAGACTGATTAGGAACATGGGGTTTAATGTCAGTAAATTAAAGTATTACACTTTGTAATAACCCTTGTTTTCCATATGCTTTTTATCTTTCTATATTAATTAATGAGAGCAAGGTTGGGGGCTTGGAATTAATATTGGATAACCAACTAAGGTATGCCAGCGACATTTTATTGGCGGCTAAGAAGTGTTATGCAGTTATCAGGAACATTTTGACATTATTGGAAGTATAATGAGAGAGGTTTAAATCCTCTTTATAAGGCTGTTGTAAAACCCTGTATAGTATCCTGTGGAGCTTCTTGTGTCTATAATTGTTCTCAGTTAACTAACTTGGAAACAATTCAGAGGTATGATACTAAATAGATAGACGTCTTTAAACATAAAAATTATAGGAACTGATTGCAGCAATTTTCCCTGTACACAATACAGTACAGGTTAGTCAGGTGTGACCTTATGATTGTATACAAATGCATCCATGATGTTACTATGTTAGTTACAACTGGTAAGGATATAAGATAACATATTTATGATAGTAGGAATAATACATTTTTGTGAACAATTCAGTTTATAATACTAACTTGGAGAAAGGATATTTTCATCCAAGGGATAGCAGATTAAGGAATGAATTACCACAAGGGATTAGATAGGCCTCTCATCTTGATAAGTTCAAGGCTGATTTAGACAGTCTTGAGACCTGCTCTGTAGAGTTCCTTAATAGGTAGGTGCTAAGCTCATTTAAGGTCTCTGCTGAAGCCCATTGTTTGTGTTACATTGAACACTGAACTCTGATGTGTCACCTTTGTAGAGTGGTATTACATAGGATTTTTTTCCTGCTGGATGGGATATATTGCTCAGATATGGATCAGTTTATCTGCATGAATACAAGGAAAGCCGTATTTGCTGCTGTTTTAGATATTCTTTTGGAGGGTGGTCAGCAGCTAAAGAGGTTGGTTTTAGATTCAGTAGAAGTTTTCTTATAATAGAGGTGAAGACCAGAAAGATAGAGAATGAATATGGCTAGTTAGGGCAGGACTTGGGGAGAGATAGAGAGAGGTGAATTGATACTATTATTAATCAGAGATATCACTGTCTGTATAGAGTAGGAGTGGAACTGAGATGGTATTGAGCCAGAGGTATTAGAAGCAGATGGAAATGACATTGTAGTTTAGCCAGGATGTATTGGTTTGTTCATATTTTGAAATAACAAGTCATAACAAACATGATTGAAGGACTAGATGGAGTTGCTATTAGTGGTAACATTCTAGTCTGAAGTGCTACAAAACACAAACATGACAGATGGCAAATCAAATTACTGAATAGATTGAGACTGCAGGCTTTGAAATTCAGAGCCAGACAGGTGCCACATCTCTGAAGTGTGACATACCTACTTTATCTGAAAATGATCTACTGCCAGATATTGATAAGTTGTGAGTATGCAAAAACCTAGTGGCATCTTCTCTTAAGTAATTCTTGGCAGTGACACAACACTGTCAAAGCTTATTCAAATACTGCCAACAATCACTGTGCTATTGAGAAAGTCACTACAGTGTGATGCAGCGGAGTTTTGGTCTGCATCTCAAGAACATTTCTGTTAACGGCTCACAAAGCTCTTATAAGAAATTTCAATCCATTGTCAAAGTGCAAGAATTCATACATATAACTTCATGCCCATGACACCTGCATTCAAGAGATTAAGTAAAGACAATGATCCAGTAAAAAATAAATCCTGAAAAAGTGTGATTATTCTAATCAAACTTACTTTTACTTGACCTTGTTTGAGCATGAAATACACTAATCCAATCCATAAGTCTTTCACCAGGACAATCTTAATGAACAGAAGATTAAGGTAAAAACTGTCAGCTGCATTTCCATTATTAATTCCAAAGAGAATATATATTAAACTGAAGTTACTATGAAGTTGATAACTTAAACAGAATATGTTCTATTACAAAACAACAAGAAACATAGCTATTTTGAAGGAAGGAGCGTATACCTGTCTTTAATTAGGTGCAACTTATATCTTTGGAAAGGAAACAGAAAATTTGCCCCAAGACTGACACCTGTACTACTAATGTACAGAGGCAGCTCCTAAATGCTTTATCCCATACATGGGTCCCTTCAAATTATCTATGGTATGATCCTAGTTATTCTCATTAGGGGTAATATATAATCATTGACCAGGGGATGGGCAAGGCCAATTGATAACCAAATGGGATAGGTTATTTTCAGCACAAAAAGGGAAATTGGATAGACTTATAATGGCCTGAAAGAGCAGAACTAGTACTTACCTATGAAACTATGAACCTATGGGAGAAGGTCAAGATGGTTCTTGATTAGAACTTAAGTAATAAAATGCCAATTCCAGCTACTATGATTGCTTATCACAACCCATCAAGATCCTATATAATATTTGGTGATCACTGACTTGTACTTGTACAGAAAGCTACAAAGACAGCTACTGAAACTGCCTGAAGTGAATTCATGTTGAAAAAAAAAAAGGAGATACTAAGTGACAATAATTAGGGCCTGTCAGAGGTTATGGTGAAGAATCTTCAATATTTAACTTAAACTACCAAATCTTATCCTGAAGCAAGTTCTTCAAATAAAAGTCCTTGGTTACAGTTATCTCAGCTTGAGAGTGCTGGTGCTGCAAATCTGACTGGTGATAGCCAAAAATAAGGATAGCCATAAACCACTTAATGACTGAAATTACTTTACATGATGACCGACTATTGGACCAGTAATCAAGAAGTCTCAATCCTCACCACTGGCAACAGTAGGGGAATGTTCACTGAGAGGATGATAGGTACAGATAGGTACACACACAGTATTTCCAGATGCAGCTCTCTGCATCAAGTGCAGTTTCCCTTAAGAGTACACAGAGCCCATAGTCAGTCCAGAGCTGGTTTCTCACTCTTCCTTCAGATCCCCAGTAAGACTCCCCACTGGCACAGCTATAGAGATGAGATCTCAGCTGAGTGACCAAGCCAATACCCCCAGCACCCTCTCTGTCCAACCAGTGCTTCCTGTCCCTGCCCAAGTAGCTCATACACACGCACACACACACACACACACACACACACACACACACACACACACACACACACACACACACACACACACACACACACACACACACCTTGGAAAGGCTGGCACAGGTTTACTAGCTATGTTCCCTTCTGCCCAGACTAGTTATTACTGCCACCAGTCACTCCTTATCAGCTACTTTAAAGGGTGTTCAGTCTTACTGTGTAATATTAATATTAATACTAACATTAACCCAAATGGTAGTTTGACCAAGAGCAAGGCTATTAGGAGTGGCTCACGCAGTGTCACCAAATAAATTGGGCAGTACTCTCAAAACTTAAATATCTCTACACAGATCAGCCACAATGAAAGGCTTAAATATATTTAATAATAAATAATAAAAGAACAAGACAATGCTAAATATATATTCACAGTGACATCACAGTTCCAAACCACAGGAAATATTTAAAACAACATTGCATGACAGTCACAACTAAAGAAACATATCTAAACCAAGCTTCACTATATTCCTGATGGAATCTAAGAGAATTATATTATAACCTAAGAACTTACTAACAGAGCAAGGCAAATGTGCTGAATGGATCTTCTAGCTGTTGTCAGGTGCAAGACAGAATGCAGAATGCTCTGTCTCACTAAGTGACTTCTCAAATTAATATCTAAAATATTACTGCTGGGAAAGTTTGCTGAATGACATCATTTCTTGACACCTGACTCCTAGTTCCCAGGCCAAACAATCATTGGTGAAGCTGGCAGTATTTAGCATCTACCTGTAAAAATATACAGACAAGGGCTTCTCCTCAGATCTCTGGCAGATATTGGAAGCCATAAACCAATTGCATTCCTTCATGCTTTCAAGACTAGTACTTAGTTCACCCTAAAGACAATACAGAAAGTTTCCTAGTACAGACATTGCATCTCTTGCTGCATTTAAAACTGAAAGATACCATCTTTTATGGCCTAGACATAAAGCAATTTAATTTCATTTATTCTTCTGAAGTTTCCAAAACGACACACAAAGGTATACTTCTTGAAGACTGTTTAAGTTGAGGCGTTAAAGTCAGAAAATAAATTGGATTCTGTCTGCAGTTTGGTGTCATTTTGGAGATTGCTGTTTGCTTCTTTCTTTGTGGTTTTGCATTCTTCTAAAGTTTGCTGGACTGAAGTTAATCTCCTATATTTCAGTTTCCACTGTTAAAATACATACATTTAAACAGTTACAATACTGTATGTACATTTCTGTTCTCTTCCAGTAGGGTGCACTGTGGGTCCTATTCAACACACACATCTATACAAGCAGTTTGATATACACATGACATACAGTTCTAATACATGTGTAACACAAGCATCTTATACAAATCATTTTGATATTCACCAGTGACATATAATTATTTACAAAATTCCAGCTAGCTGGGCTGGCAGTATCTCCTTTTATCACACGTTACTAGGTGTAGATGTCTTATTAAGAAGTCTTTCAGGTACTGTAAAAGCTAATAGTTCATAGCAAGGTTCAGTGTATGAAATTATGCCTTCAGTGTAATTGCTAACTCACTTGTGTAGTTATAATTTTAGCCAAATTGGCACTATAAACACTTCTATAAATGGACATAGTCATAGGATTTCTAGAATCAGTTAAATGGAATGTCATATACACAACATATGAGTTAGCATTCTTTAAGTATTCAGTAGTCTAGGGTGTGAATCATGTGATCTGGGCTGAAGCTTTAGTCTGAGGTAAAGAACTAAAGTGAAACTATTGCTTTGGTGTCTGTTTATGAATTCTTGTATACATACTGTACTGAGCAGTATGTATAGTAATGTTAAACTGGATCTTCATTTATAGATCTAACAATGTGTTATCACCACTAGATTTGGACTAAAATCCTGTCCTAGCAAGATAACTAACTCTTTGGATGTTTTATTGCTTGTCTTTTCTGGACTAAGTTGCTATTGCATTAAATGATGCATTTGTAATCCAAAACCACATAGAAAAATTGACTTATTCTCTGTTGCTTCAATATTATTAGTTATACAAATGAGATAGTACATCAAAGTATCCTTACAATTTTGAATGTGAGTGTCAAATGGAGCAATATGTCCATAGGTTCATAGGTAAGTACGAGGCAATCACTCTGCAGACCATTACAAGCCTAGTCAAAAAAACATCTATTCAAGAATAAAGTTACCTCTATCCTTAAGGAGTGCAAGACAGGATAGACTGGAGAGAATTTGAGGCTGGCCATTTGATTATCTAGATTTACCTTGAAGGTGGCGATGGTGTTGTTCTGCTTGATGCTGAGATTTGAGTCTATCACACCAACATGTCTTATTTATCTGCTGATGAATGTTTAGTTCCTTTGAGTATTTTATGTACCATTAGTTCTGTGAAGGAATAGGAGGTCGAATAGGAGGTAAAATAGGATTGGATTTTTCATAGCTTGAAAGGCTAGACACAGATCTCCACGGAAGAGTCTGTAAGAGAATGAGCACAGAGAAACTGCTGTCAGTATTTCATGGTAACTAAGACTTGAGGCCACTGAATCTTTTGGTTGTGAATCTCTGAGGTCTCTCAAGTTTTGCAATATGTTTAGACAAATGCATGTGGAAAGGTACATTATATTCAAAAATGGGTATGATAAGATATGAGTAAAGGGGAATTAAGACTTCTTTGGATCTAGTGGAGATCCCTCTGGAAATGAGATAAGCCAGATAAAATGCTTTTTGAACTACTGTGGAGACATGATGGTCAAATGATAAGGTATTATCAACAAGAGTGCTCAGATCCCTTACAGCAGTGTTTGATTTGAGGGGTGCATCACCTATATGGTAAGTGAAATGGTTTTATTTACCAAACTGAACTATGTTACATTGTTTACATTTAATTTGAGACTGTTGTCTTTGTAGCAATTGTTAACATGGTCTAACTCATGTTGAAGCAAGTGCGAGTTAGTTGAAGATCGAATAACAGCACCCATTTTACAGTCATCTACAAACTTAGTTAACCGTAGTCCAGAAGTGCTGACCAGAAGGTCTGAAAAATATATGCCAAATAGGAGATAGCTAAAAAGTGAGCCGTGTGGTACACCATTGGTAACTTTTTTTTCAGAAGTGCTACCTATGACTCTAACCATGAGTTCTGTCACGCAATTAATTAGCTACCCATTGTACAGTATATGGATTTATATTCATATTTACAAGTCTATCAATAATGCCTGAAATAAGAATACTGTCAAAGGCCTTGGGCAGGTCTAAAGATATTATATGCACTGCATAACCACTATCCACTGCTTTAGTTACTTTTTCAATGAAATTGAGGGAAAAGAGGCAGGAACGTCCTTTAACAAAGACTGATGAGGGTCCGGGGTGAAGAGATTTTCAATGTCCCTATTAATAAGGTCTGAAATAATACACTTCATAGCTTTACATGTAAGGCTAGTGAGACAAATGAGTGTATAGTTAACAGGGTCCGAGGTTGGGTCACTCTTGTGTAATGGCATTACAATGGCTGTTTTCCAGGCTTCAGTATTTTTAACAAGCGAAAAGACTTAGATTAAAGTTAAGCAGGAGTTCAAAAAGTCCATATTTAGCATTGATAGTTAAGCATCTTAGTATGTCATCAAGGTCCATGGATGAAGTATTCCTAGTTTTTGAGAGGGCTAACAGAACTTGTTCCGTAGTAATTAAAGGGGATGGCTGGGATTGTGGAACAATAACTGTGGGTGGAGTACAATTCTGCCAACTTTATCATAACTCTTCTTATGCAGGCTCATTTTCCAAGTCATCACCCTGTGTTAGTGACAAACTGTATAAATTGCTTAAGTAATCAGAGATGCCACAAATCTAAATAACAGTTTAGATTCCACCAATGTGTAATGACAGATTGCACAAATGTGTTCAGTAATTAGAGATACCACAAATCGAAATAACAGTTTAGATTCCAGCAATGTGTAATGACAGATTGCACAAATGTGTTCAGTAATCAGAGATACCACAAATCGAAATAACAGTTTAGATTCCAGCAATGTGTAATGTCAGATTGCTCAAATGTGTTCAGTAATTAGAGATACCACAAATCTAAATAACAGTTTAGATTCCACCAATGTGTAATGACATATTGCACAAATGTGTTCAGTAATTAGAGATACCACAAATATAAATAACAGTTTAGATTCCAGCAATGTGTAATGACAGATTGCACAAATGTGTGCAGTAATTAGAGATACCACAAATATAAATAACAGTTTAGATTCCACCAATGTGTAATGACAGATTGCACAAATGTGTTCAATAATTAGAGATACCACAAATATAAATAACAGTTTAGATTCCACCAATGTGTAATGACATATTGCACAAATGTGTTCAGTAATTAGAGATACCACAAATATAAATAACAGTTTAGATTCCAGCAATGTGTAATGACAGATTGCACAAATGTGTGCAGTAATTAGAGATACCACAAATATAAATAACAGTTTAGATTCCACCAATGTGTAATGACAGATTGCACAAATGTGTTCAATAATTAGAGATACCACAAATATAAATAATGGCTTAGCTACCTTGACTGGGATCCAAAGATAAGTGTTGTACACCTATGCACTGCTTATTTTCTAAGAGCTTGCTGTGGCAAGTACCAGAGATCTAATTGCAGATGTAGAAAATAGGGTGTGATGTCTGCATGCTGAGCAAAGGAACATATAAAGCAGCGGTGCAGCAATAACACAAAGAGCAGCACTATGGTGGCACATATCAAAAGCATCATAACAACAGCTTGCATGACGGATGTGTATGACATCCAGCCAAAGACATGCTATTCTGTGCAAGTTGGGGCATGCCACTTCGCACAATGTAGTGGCATGTAGCTATACCAACAAGTGAACAGCCACAGCAGGAGCAGCACCGCTCAGCATACTAACCACCAGATAAGCCACTGTGTGTGCACAGCAAAGTGGAAACTCTGTTCATTATATAAATGAGAGAGAAATAGGACAGGTGGAAAAGAAGGAAAGGAGAGAGAGAGAGCAGCAAGTGGGGTAATTACAGAATGATAACTTTAAGGCATGAATGGTTGAGCAGAAGGATATCTTTGGTTGGCTGAAAAACTTTTCTTTCATTTTCAAAAATGAAGGGTAGATGGGGAAGGTACCAAGGGATGTCTGAGTGAGTGTAGTGGGGATAGACAGACAAACATGAGGCAGAGGCACAGACAGAGGGGGCAGCATACACAAAAAACCTGAGGAGGACATTGCATATATACCTACAGAGGATAGACAGTTGGTGATGGGGAGAGATGGACAATAAATAAGAAATGGGCAATGACACATAGGGGAGGGAGCATGTCTAGAAAGAAGAAAGGCCAGTCCAGAGGGCAACAACCTAGGCATCATTCACCTGGGTGGACAATGTTATGATCCAACTGCTCCTCCAAAGGCCTGATGTGTGGGGTCTGCTGATCACATGACTAAGCCAGTCATGCCACTAGGTGCTCCATGGTGCCTAGGTCGGCATCCAGTTTCTAGCACACCTCAGCAACATCCAACCTCCACATCTCACACTGGGTCACAACTACAAACTCTGTTCCATCTTCAGCAAAAAAAGCTTTCAACCTACCTGAGAGGCAAAGATGGAGGACAGTAAGGACCCTGCTAGGTCACATCTAGCATTAGAACAATCTACCATCTCCTGAGAGGCAGATCTGGTGGGCACTAGCAACCCATCAGTGATGCAGCAGCTGGCACAGTCCAATCTGAGTACAGCCACTCCTCCTCCTCATCCACAGCTGGAATTGCAGAAGGACAACATAATGAGAAAAAGCTGTCCAAAGCTGTCTCTCAGACACATACACACACACACACACACACACACACACACACACACACACACACACACACAAACATCATTGCAAACATAGAGTAGACTACCACAGGCACAGAACTTGTAACTTCCCACTGCCTGGAGAGGCACGTCTGCATTCTGAAGCACTCATATATTAAGGTGACACTTCTCAGCAGGTGCAAAACAAAGCATGTACAGTTAAGCATACTTGCACAACAGCATAAATACCACAAGGGAATGGCAGTAACCAAACAAAAAAAATGTGTACATACATCTGGGGCTCACTGTCTTGAACCTCTGCCTCCCAGTGACAGATCAGGTTTGGTGGTGTCACCACAGGTCATCATACTGATAATGACAATATGCCCCATAATGTGTGATGCTAGTGCCATTACTCAACACCTGTATTTGCTCATACTATGCATCAGTGTCTTCAAAGGGCTATCACAGTGGTACAGCACAGGTTCTTTAAAATAACTGTGCAGGAACAATAGGAAAATCTTGCTCTTCTTGGCAAATCTTGCAGGAGCCTTACCATTAACACCTTCAGAAGCCTCCATAACCACTCAGTAAGTCCACTCATCTGGGAAAAGGCATGCAAGTGTGTCATTTCAGTCCATACCACTGTGAGAAATGCAGTGGAAAACAGCTGCATCCACAGGTGGCAGTACCATTCACACTAATGCACTTATGTAAAGACAGTGTCAACCAATGTAGCATTGTACTATGGCACTACACATGTGCACATACAGTATTCATGAGCATAAAGGTCATAAGCCATATGATAACACATAAATGTCTCCCACCAATATGTATGAATAGTATAGACATTGGCACTATCTGGCTTCATATCCATAAGTGCTGTGTTAATTGCCTGTTGCTTTTTCAATATAAAGTACCACCACCATCTTATATATTGTGACATCTGTGCCCTGGCCCAGCAATCAAGGAGCCTCAATCCTCATCACTAACACCAGAGTGAGGAAAGATAACAAATACACACAATAAAGTGCAATTTCCCTTAAGTGCACACAGAGATCACAGTCATTCTGGGGCTGATTGCTCCCTTGCTCTCCAGATCCCCAATAAGACTCCCCACTGGCACAACTATAGGGTCCAGATCTCAGCTTAGTGGGCAAGCTAAAACCTCTAGCACCCTCTCTGTCCAACCAGTGCTTCATATCCCTGCCCAAGTAGCTGACACACACACACACACACACACACACACACACACACACACACACACACACACACACACAAACACATGCACTTTGAGAAGAGTTTATACAACCACACAGACACTCCTGTGGAAGGCTGGCATAGTTTCTCTAGCTGTGCCCCTTTCTCTCAGACTATATGGTAGTTCCACTTGCCACCACCCACTAATACTTATCAGCTACTCAAAGGCCCTTAAAAGGGTGTCCAATTATTACTGTGCAATATTATTATCCAATTGGGAAGTGTGACTAAACAGTCAAGGCTTATTAGAGTGACGTGGTACAAGGTCAATATAAGCATGCAATGTACTCTTAGAGCTTAATTTATCTCTACACAAAATAGCCACAGTTAAAAGGGTTTAAAACTATTTAATAATAAATAAAAAATTAAAAACACAAGACAATACTTTCTATTACACGGTGCTAGTCAAGAGTTCAGAGATTGCAGAGAAATACTTAAAATAACACAGTAGTAAAGTTCTGACATCACTTAGCCTAATTTTTCTAGTTCCTAGCTATTTCTAAAAGAAAACACAAGTCTAAGATAACTTACATATGAGCAAGACAGTGCTGTGAGTTGGATGGTCAAGACAAAAATGCTTAATAATCTCTGGTTCTCTCTGTTTAAATTGAAATTGCAGTTCTGATAAACATTACATCATTCTTCACAACTTCCGGGGGTTCCCAGGCCAAAAGAAACTGCATCTACTTTCTTTTACACCTAGGCAGAAACCAGAGCAATAAAAATACATTTCAATGTTTAAATCTAGCAATCTAACCTTGGTTAAAACAATAGAAAGAATGTGCTAGCCCAGACGGAATGACTCCGAATCTTTAACTTCAAAGTACAGACATGAAGTAATTTTAACTTCAAAGGACAGACATGAAATGCTTGTCTTAGCTTTCTTTACAGCAGAGGGCAATGTTGTTACATTTTTTTGAAGTTCAACATTTCACAGCATATTCTTTCATTTAAGAAAACAAGCCTGTATTTCAACATTCATATTTACAAATGACAGAATTATGTACCAAATTCTATTTGACTAGGCTGACAGCCTTCACCCATTTCTACCAGTCTTCACATATATCACTTCTTATATCATGTGATGATGATATAGAAGAATCTGAGTAAAAGATCAGTGGATAGGTGGCATTACAGAGTTAAGGAAGGAGTCCTGCCTGGTGATGTATATCAGTCATGATTACAAACCCTGTGGTGGATCTTAGTGAAATTAAGACATATCTTGGTCTGTGTGTAATTGAGGCTTCATAATACTGGCACAGCTCACTGGTGTCTGCCAGTGTGTGTGTGTGTGTGTGTGTGTGTGTGTGTGGGCGGGGGGAGCAAGCAGTGAAGGTAGGATGCTTTGGTGATACATATCATGTGAGGAGGCTAGTGCTGGTTGTTTTCCTCCGGATTCCTGCAGACTGATATCATTCTCATATATCCAGTACTCAAGGTATGGGCTGACCAGGGCTTGGTACAATGGGAAGAATTGCCTCTTTGTTTCTGAAGTCTATCCTCATAAAGATATACCCCAGCAGTCAGGTGGTTGTTGACAGTGCCCTCAGTCTGGCCCTGATGGTCCACTCCAAGTATAATTAACAGTATCAGATCCTTCTACTCTGGTACCATCATTTCCATTCCTTCCAGATGATACTTGATACCAAGGTTATTAGAACCCAGGGACCATATTTTGAATTTGTCTGCACTGAACCTTACTTTCCATCTTTCAAACCACTTGGTCAGTCTTTCCACACCTTTCCCCAGCCTCTTTTTACATTCTCTAATACTGCCTCTGAGTTTGTGTCATCATCAAAAAAGTTGATTATGCTCTCTGTTTCATCAGATATGTGTGGAATGAACATGCTGAAGAGTACAAGACCTAGGACAGGCTGATGTGGTACTCTATTAGCCATCCATTTTTTCATGACATTGTCCCTCTCATCACATCTCTCTGCATCCTACCATTTAACAATGCAGCTTCTTAGTTTTCAGTAAACCTCTCCAGATTTTTAGCAGACTCTTGTGCAAAATAAAGTGAAAAATCTTCATGTGCTCTTTGTAGATTACATCTGTTCATTATATAAATGAGAGAGAAATAGGACAGATGGGAAAAAAGGAAAGGAGGGACAGCAGCAAGCATAGTAATTACAGAATGATAACATAAAGGTATGAATAGCAGAGCAGAAGATATCCATCTTTGGCAGAATGCAACACTTTTGTTTCACTTTCAAAAAGGGGTAGATGGGGAAAGTACCAAGGGACGACTGAGGGTGGGTAGGATAAGGAAGCAAGTAACTGGGCAGACAGACAAACATGAAGCAAAGACAAAGTCAGAGGGGGCAGTATACACACAGAACCTGAGAAGGACATTGTATACACACATACATACAGGGGATGGACAGTTGATGATGAGGAGAGATTTATTTATTCATTATTTATTTATTTACAGTTTGATAACCGGGGAAGTCCACTAGGCTCTGAGAACCCCTTTTCAGTGGAGGCCCGAGGAGAAAAGCTCCACAGAACAATGTTACAAAATTACAAATACAAATGTAATACAAGTACAAATGCAAATACAAAATTTACAGACGTTAAATACAAGCAATATTCTTTCATAGAATACATGTGCAAAAATAAAGACATTTTATGTAGCGTTTGCTTAGGCCCAAAAAACAAAACAAGATGTGAGGGTTAGCAAGTATTGAGCATGATCCCAGTACACAGAAACTAAGAGACACAAGAGTTGGAGATAGAAGGACTAGGTCGGTAGAATGCAGCTACATTTCTGTTTGGAGAAGAGGAAGGAGTGGAGTTTGGTTTTAAAGTTATCTTTGTTTTGTATTGTACTAAGGGGGGGTGGATGGACAATGTGTAAGAAATGGGGAATGACATATAGAGGAGGGAGCACATCTAGAAACAGGAAAGAGTGGGCTCCTAGCATGGTTCATTGTCAGGCCAGTCCAGAGGGCAACAACCCAAGCATCACTCACCTGGCTGGACAATGTTATGATCCAACTCCTCCTCTAAAGGGCTGATGTGTAGGTCAGGTTCTGCTGTAACTTCATCATTAACTACATCAAGTTATCCTACCATAATTTTCCTAGAGATTATTGTCCTCTGGAATAGCAGCTAGTTTTTACTTTGGATTTTGTCCATGACTTCCCCTGCCAATGCCATTAACCCGATAGGTCTGTAGTTCCATGGAATTCTGAGTCACTAAGGGTTGTTCAGATCCACTATGCTGTATGTGCTCCTTTTTTATCCTCTTTTTTCTTCTTTTTACTCCCTGAGTCACTTTGCCAATCTTCCACATCTTTGTCAAGCACTCCACCTTCTAAGTACAGTCATTGAGATTATCTTTTCACCTATCTCTTCAGGAATAAAATTGAGTCTGTCTCCAGCATAGTGCTGATCCCTCAGTTGTGTCACCCCCCCACCCCGTTATTCTATCATCCTATGTATCACATGATCTTCTCCCTTCTACGTTGCTGTAGCCAGTCATTATAATCCCTATTCATAGGTTCATAGGTTGGTACTAGGCTATCAGCCCTAGGGCCTATACAAGCCTAGCCATAACAATTCCCTGGCTATTTCTTCCCACATTATTTACTTTCCTGGACCCCTGTCTAGCAGGGCAACTGACGTGATCCCTGGGGTGAATTTCCTTTCTCCCATCCAATCGTCAAGGTTCCTCTTGAAGAGGTCCAAAGAGGTACTCTGCTTGACATGTATGGGCAATCTATTCCAGAGTCTGGGGAGTCTCTGGGTCAGGAACCTATCCCTCCAGCATGTTTTGTTTATTGTGATGACAAGGTTTAGATCCCTGGAGCGTGTAGCTCTGAGGGATTGGGATTTCTTTAAGTGTAGCATGTCCAACAGCTCTGGGTTTGACATGGCCTTGTATGTTAAGCAGAGATCGCCTCTGAGTAGACGATATGCAACAGAGTATAGCTGGACTTTTTTAAGGCAGTCAGCGTAGGGCATCTGCTTTAGGCCTGTGATTCTTTTAGTGAGGTATTTCTGAGGCCTTTCCAGTTGTTGCAGATGTCTTGAGAGGTACATACCAAATGGGGCGTTGTATTCTATAATGGGTCTAATTAGGGATGAGTACAGTGGGACAATGACCTCCTTTTTTCTGGATGAAAAGCCCTTTGTGATGAGGTGTGCCACATAGAAGGATTTCCTGACTGTTGTGGCGATGTGGTTATCGAAGGTGAGACCACTGTCCACCTGTGTCCCTAAGTCTCTTATCACACTTTCTGTGTTTAGTGTACTGCCACCTATATGGTAATTCATGGATACATGTTTTTCCCAAATGGGATAACAATACATTTCTTGGCATTGAACTTGAGCCCATGGCTCTGGCACCATGCATCTGTTTCTGTAAGGCCCTTTTGTAGAGTATCCACATCATTTGGGGATTCAATAATGGCTCCCAGTTTGCAGTCATCTGCAAACTTTGTTAGCCAGAGTCCCTTAGTGTTGACCTGTACTTCAGAGAAGTAGATGCCAAACAAGAGCGGCCCCAGGACTGAACCCTGAGGTACTCCACTTGTCACTTGTCTGGAGCTGGATTTGGAGTCGGCTACTTTTACAGTGTGGGTTCTATCAGTAAGCCATTTAGCAACCCATTGGGTGACATAGGGATTAATGCCCAACTTAGTAAGTTTATCTATGATTCCAGAGTAGGGGATGGTGTCAAAGGCCTTGGCAAGGTCTAGATAGGCTGTGTGGACCACCTTACCCTTGTCCATGGCTCTGGAGACTGATTCAAAGAAGTCAATCAGGTTCAGGAGACAAGATCGGCCCTTCACAAACCCAAACTGGGTGGGGTCCAGTGTTTGAAGGTTGCCAATGTCTTTGTTTATAAGTTCCATGATAATACGCTCCATGGCCTTGCAGATAAGGCTTGTCAGACTGATGGGACGGTAGTTTCCAGGATCCAAGTTGGATCCCCCTTGTGGAGTGGGATAACTGTAGCTCTGCGCCACTCAGTGGGCACGAAACCTGAGGTGAGGCTATGATTAAACATGACACTTAGGTGAGGTGCCAGTTCATATTGTAGTTCATGTAGTACACAGCCGGGATGTCATCTGGTCCCATGGATGCTGTATTCTTGGCTTTAGAGAGTGCGTTTTGTACCTGTGTGGCCGTTATTACTGGAATTTGGCAATCTTCCGGTATTGAGATGGGCCATTTAGGGGTGAGAGGGGTGAAGTTGGCACTGAATCGATCTGCCAGGATATTGGCAATATCCTTCGGATCAGTATATTTAATGCCATTCTGTTTTAGCTCAGAGCAGATCTGAGCATTGCCATTTAGATTCTTGACATAGTTATTGAATGCTTTGCGGTTGTCTTTGGAATCTTTGGCAATTTTATTTTCGTAACTAGCTTTGGAGGATTTTATGAGGCATCTCAGTTTCTTACTGAGGCTAGTAAGGGAGTTTTTTGCATCCTGGGATTTTCCTCTTTTCTGCAAAAGTTTCTTCCTTTTGTTGTAAAGTTTGTTTATGGCAGGGGACCACCAGATTGGCTTCAGTATAATATGCCTTACCAGGGTGCATCACACAGCTGCATGGTGAGGCTCTTTGATAAGGCATTCTGTATTGTACCCAACTACCTTACGATGCTGTGCTATGTAGTAATGAGATGCTTTGTGGCAGTACCAGTTAGCACAAACACAGGTTTCATGTCACTAGGGATATTATGATTTATGTTTATGAATCAGAGTAAACATAGTATGTATGATGCTGGTACTGTATGCACCTGCAGACTATCTTTATGAATATCAGGGTCAATCCCTGATCATGTCCTCTTGTCCTACATTTTTCTAACATCCATTCAGTCTTTTCTGGGCTGCTCCAATCCCTCTCTGTCCTTCTTCATTTTTTTACTTAGTCCACCATCATCTCTAGCTCCTCTATTCCTCTCTGAAGTTCCACCATTCTCCTGTAGGCCCCATATCCTCTGTCAGTCCATAAGCCCCTGAGCAAAACTAAAGCTCCAAATGCTGAGAACCTTATCAACCTCTTCTTCTCTTGTTGTCAGACATTCTTGTTCTTTTCTTACTGTCCCATATTTAGATTCCTTACTTATATTTGTAAAATTTTATCCTCCACTGCATACAAAATATTTGCTCTCTTTTGACATATTATATCTATTTGTTCCCACCTCCACTACCTCCACCACATTCTTTTATTGTTTCCATATTTGCATCAATACATCTTAAGTATCAAACTACACCAACCCTTACTTTTTCCTGTTGATAAATTGATTAAAACCAGGCATGTTCTATAAGACTGGTGTTATATCACAGTGGCCAGAACATATAAGAGAGATACATGTTGTAATGTCTGTTTCGAAACAACAAAGTATTATACATCAAACAATCTAGCTGAGTGCATGTATTGCTGAGTGTCTTACAGTGCAAATGGAAATGTTCAGAGTAAATTAAATTAACAACCCTAAAGATAATATGGAAGCAAACACTGTATCAAACAGTTAAATGAAAAACTTCATCAATATGTTTACCTTGGGATCTATGCTCCCCATGCACCTCCTAAACAGGGGGACTGCATTACCATCAGAATTATATAAACTAACTCTGACAAGGCACAGCCTGAGATATAACTGAAATACATACTTATTTGGTATAATGAAGTGTTCATTTATATCAAACTAGTTTGGTCTTTTAGATAAAGTATTACGTTTTGGGGGAGCGGCGCATGGGACCCACATGAGAGGTGCAAATGACAAAATCTCTGTGAAAGCATGTCTACTAAATATACAGTTGTAAACATTTGGAATATTTCACTTGAAAGATTCACACAGTGACAGTAAGGTAGTACATTGCTTGCATTACAGGTTACTATAGAAAACTCTTCTTATATTTGTATTGACAACTGATTGTTTAGTGCACTATCTACAAGAGCTATGTGGTATGATATACACTATAGTGTGGACAACACAGTATAGTTGTACAATGTATTTGTTTTATATATTATGCATATTAAAGATGTTAAGCTAGGGCTATATTGTGTTGTTTATTATACACCATGATCTGTGAATAAATCGAAATTCAAGAATTTATAGTATTTTTCAGTGTATTGTACTTGATAACTTATTATCAAGCTTTGTTTTTCAAGTAGTAGTTAAGTAGTTTTAAGGTACTTGATAATAGTTTTCACTCTTACTCACAAACACTGGCTAATCTACAATGTATGTACTGTACCTGTGTACTATGTATGTATTCTACCTATGTTCCAAATTTCAGCTGTACACCACAAATCTATTAATTACCTTTATTTTTAAATTATTTTTTTTTGTTTGTTCTCTTCACTGTAACTATTGATGTGCTGCATACCACTGTAAAAACATGTCTATTGTAATTTTTGTGTATACTGATCATGTCTAAATATCTAAATGTATCTGTAATTTGTCTATGTGGAGCTTTTCTCCCTGGGCCTCTGCTGAAAAAGGGACTTTTTGGCTCAGTCAGACACCCCCCAGTTAACAAATGTAAAATAAATAAAAAAGTGTCTTACACTACCTTAATTACAAAGTTGTGAACATGTTTCAAACTGTGATGTGCATCACATAGTTTTACTTTATGATGGTCAACTGCATAGCGCACTAGCTTTCCTACAGATCATTCAGGTAGCAATACTGACACAATTCTATTACCTCTGTTATAAATATACCACACAGACTTCTTATACTATGAACTTTTGACCTTGACCTGTAAGACAGCTTTTATAGAACTCATCAACCTCACCACTGCCACCATCATCAGCCCTGTTTTTCCCTGTTTTTCATGGAGCTTGGGTGTCAACTGTCACCATCTTATCTCGTTTTAGAGCTACTCTCCCATATTCTTTGACAGTCATTCCTGCCTGCTTAAGGTTTTCTCTCACAGAATCCATCCATCTCATGGCTGGACATCCTCATTTCCATTTGTCTACTTCCTGTATCTCCTAAATCTACTTTACCAAATCATCATTTTATAGGTGTCCTTAAATACATATTGAGCACTGCCACTTGAAATGTGAACATTTGCAGCTTAGCTACTCAAGATTTATCCATACAAATGGTATGATATCAGACCCATATAATGGTGGATCAGTCAGCTTTACCTGTATTCTCTGAATGCATATCAGACTCATTAGCATATAGTTTTGTTAAGGGAAGATCTCCCTAGTTAACTCAATGACATTTTAAAGATGCAAAATGGCACTAGAGCAGTGACTAGTTACATATTCAGCATACACAAGCCTTACAATGACATATGACCTGATCTTCTAAGGAGCATTTTCGACATGCTCACTCAGCTCTGCATTAATGTTATGTGATTCAGTTGGCATATATTTGGTTAAATGGGAGAATGGTATACAAGAATAACAGGTTACCTTCCTGAGAGTTTGGTCTCTTTTTCGTAGACCTAACTAGGAGACAAACATGGTTAGTAAAATATGCTGATGATTGCAAACTAATTAAAATAATTACTTCCACTAAAGAAGCAAAAATATTTTAAGGCAGTTTAAACAAAATGGGCACTTGGCACTATTTTAAAAGTCTCACTTTCAAACCCACTACATTTATTTTTATTTAATTTGGAAAAATGTTATTACTTTATTTTTGTTTTTTACATTTGTTTACAAGAGTAGTACTCTGATCACACTTGTCTGTTTGCAGGTACAGCCCATGTGAAAAAAAACACAAGCTATAATAATAGAAACAAAAAACATTTATAATCTAATGGTGGAAGAGTTTGTGCAGACAACTGAGACTAAAGCATAAAAGGCCCTTACCACAAGGAAAGCAACTTGCTCAGTTTAAAGTCTGTCTTTTAGGACCAATGTACATTTGTTTAAAATAAATTGCAATATTTACTCTCTGTGTGTTTTAATATGCTATCAGGCAATCAGATTGGGGGTTAGCTGTGCTGTGGATGAAACTAAGTTGGCAGCTTTATCTGCATAGTTTAATGTCTGGCATTAATGGCTAATATGTATTTGCATGAACTTAACTGAAAGATTTATTTGATGTTCTTTTTGAGGGGGGACTAGCTGTGCTGGGGATAAAAGCAACTTGCCCTCTCTTCATTCAAAAGTCTGCTATTAAGGACTAGTGGGAATTTATGTGAAATCAATTGAAATGTTTACAGGAAACCAGATGAGGGTAGCTGTGCTGGAGATGAAAGTGACTTGCTCACTTAATTTGCTATCTTTAACATCTGACATTAGGGGATAGTGTGCATCTGTGTGAAATAAACTGAAATATTTACACTTTATTTTTGTAAAATGCTGGCAGCAGGCAGATGGAGGACTAGCTCTATTGTTGACAAAAACAGAAATAACTTGTCTAATATATTTGCTCACTGTTAAATCTAAACTTAAGGACTAGTGGGCATTTGTGTGAAATAAACTGGGATATTCACTGTTTCTCTTTTTGAGAGGATGAATTTAGCTTTGCTGTGGATGAAGGCAACTTGCCCTCTTCATTTGCTCAGTTTAATGATTGGAAGTGAGGGCTAATGTGCATTTGTGTGAAATAAATTGGAATATTTATTCTCTCTTTTCTAATATGCTACCCTAATATGCTGACAGGCAAACAGTTTGTGGAATAGCTGTACAGAGGATGAAAGTAACTTGCCGTCTTCATTTGCTCACTTTAAAATCTGGCATTAAGAGCTGCTATGCATTTGTGTGAAATTAACTTGGAGATTTATATGTTCTTCTTTTTGCAGGGACCAACCTGTTATGCAGATGAAAACAACTTGCTGTCTTCGTTTGCTCATTTGAAAGTCTGGCATTGAAGACTAGTGTGCATTGGTGTGAAATAAATTGGTGTATTTATTCTCTCTCTTTTAAAAAAATATTTAACACTTTTATTAAATGATCACTTAAGGCAGAGGCAAACATACATTAATATAAAGAAAACAAACCATATTAACATGTTTCCAGTTGCATACTTTATGTATCACGTATGTTCTTTTTATAAATATTATCAGTCCAGAATTACATAAATTGCTCATTTTCTGTCTTCCCTTACACATATCTCCTCCTCCTGAACATGCATGTATTATTCCCACAATTTCCATTTATTTCTATTTAATTTGTGCTTTCTTTTTTCAAAAAATCACAATTCCAGTTATTTTATTTTTTTTATAATATTCAGTACTTCAGATACATTTGGTTTATACTTTGATTTCCATTATCTAGTAATTGCTTTTTTTGGAAGAGTGACCAAAAATAAACTTAACAAGGCCTTATTATGTCTAGGAAATTCAGATCCTGCACCCCAGTGCAAAAGAATCATGTCCTTAGTTACACACATTTTTTCACCTGATATTTCTAACAGAGTACTCAGAAGAAATTTTTTTAAATATGCCAACTGATTACACACCTGAAATATATGTTCCAAGTTACCTATTTCTTCTCCATCATGCCTCCAACATTTGTCATCTACCTGAGGATAAATTCTTTGAAGTCTGGTTGGGATATAAAAATATCTATGCAAACACTTCCAAGCAAAAAATCATAAACTTTCTGGATTGTGTTCCATACTTGGAGCCATACATTTGTCCTCCCATTGTTCCTTTGTAAATTGTATATCCAATCTCTCTTCATAATCTTTTCTAAAATCCTCTGATTGACTCATACATATCATGCAATATCATATATGACCTACCAGTTATCCCTTTTTAACAGCAGCTTCTGTAATAGATTCAACTAAAAAATCTACCAGAGCAGGTCTTTCACTTAGGATTCCCATATCTCTTTCTCTTTGCCTGTACTCTGATATCAATCCCTGGTAAGAAAGGCAGTCATTGGCCTTCAGTCCAAATGTCTTCTTGGCCTCATTGCATTCTATTACCTAGTAATAGTTATCTGCGCCCAATACCTTGATTTCATTTCTATTTTTTCCAGTAAATTCCAACCCATTCTTGCCTCTTCTCCACCCCCTACTTGCAGTCATATATATCAGAAAAATCTCCTTTCTCGATTCTTGTATTAGCATAGTTCATAGAATACTTTCTATTTTATAATAGTATACATGCCTGTTATTATTCTACTTAAGAATATGTATCCATAATCCCACTCTCTCTCTTCTTATTTCTTGAATTTCCCCCCACTTTATCATTATCCCTTTTCACTTTTAATTATAACCTTCGACTTGAAGTATGTATATGAGCCTTAATTGTGTAGCTCTAATAATCACTTCAAATCAGGTAATCTCAAATTACCTTGGTCTGTAGGAAGGATCAGCTTATCCCATGCAACTCTTCCCCTCTTCCCCTCCCAATTAAATTAATTCAACTCTTTATTAATTATTGTCAACAACTTCTCCTCTGGTAGATAAAAGTATGCATAAACTATATATAAAGCTCAGAGGACTAAAACATTTTACTGCTTGTATCTTACCAACTATATCCAGAAACAAGAGCTTTCTTTTTCCTCAGTTTTTGTATTATCTTTCATTTAATCTCCTCCCACACATCCTTAGCTGCCATAAAAGAAGCCATTTAATCTATACTCCTAAATACATCATCATATTGTTTCTCCATAAATGTGGGTAATGCTGATCTAGTTCATGTGGGGGTACATAATTTATGGCTATAGTTTTTGTTTTATCTTCATTAATTTTATATCCTGGAAAGACTTGAAACTATCTCAAAATGTTGCACAACACTGAGATGGCCTTTTCTGGATTATCAGGTACAATATAATATCATCTACAAATAAAGACAACTTTTCTTAATTGTAATACCTATTATAACATTGAATTTCAGAGTTCCTTATTTTGTTTGTCAATCGCTCTAAATATAAAGCAAATAATAAAGGAAAAGTGGACCTTACGCCTAGCTCCTCTGTTCAGGTACAATTTATCAGAGAGGACCACTCACACTTTAATTCTTGCCTCTGATCCTTCATGTATCTTCCTAGTTAACCTTATCATATCATCAGGGAACATACCTCTCAACCTCTTAGCTTAAGAAATCTGAACAAAGCCTGACAAAATGGGGGGACAAAGGCCTAAGAATAGGAACATATTTTAAATATTGCTCTTATAAACTTAGAAAGTTGTTAGAATAACATGGTTTGTGTTAATATATATTTTATGAAGGATTTGATGTCTGAAACTCAAATGTATGTCATTATTTAATGACTTCAGTCGTCAGATCATCCCAGTAATTTGCCAGAAAACCACAACTTTTATGAGAAATAGACCAAAAATATTAGGCAAAAATCTGGACAATTGAGGGGTATGTCAGGGAATGCAACTGTTTTCATTGCCCTACCCTTAAAACCCAGCTTACTCTATCAAATACTTTCTCTTCATCAAGACCCACCAACAACACAGGTATTTTCTTACATTCTCTTTCCATCCGGATCATCATCGTTCTGTCGATGTTATCAAATATTAGCCCCCCCCCCCCCATCCACAAAACAACATTCATTCATATCTATCAACTTTGGCAACATCTTTATCATTCTTTTAGCTGACATAGACATAAACAGTTTATAATAATGGTTTAAAATTGAATGGGTCTATATGAAGCTGAGCCTGATGGGTATTTACCATCTTTGGGTATTACAGCCACCACAGCTTTATTCCAAGATATTGATGCCTCGCCTCCTTTTAAAGTACCATTAAACAAAACCTTCTAGATCTTTATCACTTTATTGCCTCTTAAATTCCAAACTTCCAGAGGAATGCCATCTGCTCCTGAAGGCTATCTGCAGATCAATTACACATCACTGTTTTTTAAATTATCTCCTCCTCCCATCTTAACTGTTAATTGTTGAGCATCATCTAACTCTAACCTTGGCAGAATTAAGTCTTCCATAAATATTTCAATTAGTGCTCAGCCTTGATTTCCATGTTTCTCTGCTTTATTCAAATTTTCATAACATTTCTGAAATATCTCTAATACCTGTACAGGATCTCTAGTTATGTTCCCTAAGTTTGGCAACAACCCTTTCCACTTTCTGTTACCTAAGTCATTGTGCTAAAAGATTTTGTGATCTGAAGTTATCAAAAAATATTTGCTTAACTGCAATCATTCTAAACTCATGAATATTATCTAAATACTCCCTTATTTTCTCTTTACAGTTCTGCAGTTGCACCTCTTCTTGTTCTGTGAGATTCCCTTTATTCTGCAGTAGTTTAACATTTGTCATCCCATCAAAATAATTTGTATTACTTCTTAGACATATATCTTTCTATTTTATGTCTACTCTATTTCTAAATTCCATTTTCATTTTATCCCATTTACTAGTTAAAATTTCTGAAGAAATTTCTATCTTCCCTAATGCCTCATGAATGATTTCCACTACCCATTCCGCAAATTCCTTTCTTTCTAACAGGTAGGTGGGAAATTACCAGTGTCTCCTTTCTACTTAATTTACTCTTCATTTTTTTCTTTGATTTTCATTGGTGCAAAATCCAAAATAGTTATTGGATGTGTGTCAAAGCTTTCAATTAAATGCACATGCTCCTGTAAGCTATAAATTATATCTAGTTTACCCCGGTTATTTTACCTTGTGGAACAATATATAAATTCTCTCCAAGTTCCTAATTCTGAGTTCACATCTTCCATACCAAATATTTTCATAATTGTTTTCAGAAATATTTACCTCCATTGGTTATATTTTCCATTCTACATCTCCCAGTTATATCCTCACTGCTGCAAATCAAGTTCCAGTCCCCCTATAAATAATATTCCCTGCTGAAAGCAGATTATTTATCCCAACATTTTCATAAGCTATTTTTTTATTTTCCCCAAATCTTTTGGGTTTCTAATACCATGACAGGAATGGACCTCATTCCTAAGTCAAAGTATGATTAAAGTTCATGAAATTATTGTTTCAATCTTTGATGTCAGCCAAAAGTGCTCTTTGCAGCACTCAGCACCCGTAATGTGCCCAGTAATGACTCCTACAGTTTGTACAGAGCTACATGTATTGGTAACATATCTAAATATGATTGCAGATTCTTTTTTATAAGACCTATTGATGACAAAAAAAGTTTTATAGAGAACTGGGAAGCCAATTAAAAGGAATAGAAACACCACCAAAAAAAGAAATAAGCACATTTTGGAGAAATATTTGTGAAGATCCTGTAGAATGCAACAACTATGCTGGAGGGATAGAAGAATTAAAAGAAACAGTAAAAAAGCTCAAATGTACAGGGTTTGAAATGGGATATAGCAATGGCCAGAAAAACTGAAATAAAATTAAGAAAAACTCCTGGATAGAACACCCCAGACCCAGCTGCAGTACCCTAACTTCTGGCTAAAGGTATTTTCATCATACATGAAGATTTAGCCCTAAGTAAGAACTACTTATATGGGCATCCTAAACAGACACCAACCTGGTTAACAATGTGAAAAATGGTACTCCTCCTTAAGAGTTAACTTGTAAGCCATCCTAGAAAGTATAGACCAACAACTTGCTTTCTGAAGATGTACAAACTATATATCAGAATTGATGCCGACAAAACTTTATAGTCATTTAGAAGAAAACTCAATCATGGCAACAGAACATATGGGTAACAAAGTAAAATCATATGGAAAAAGGACCATTTGTTCCTAAATTAAGTCATAATGGAGAATTACCAAAAGGGGAAGAATCTAAGTATGGCATAGATAGATTTCTAAAAAACATTTAACAGCATCCCACATACTATAAGTGGATAAAGAAGTGCTTACAGATGTATAAGATACATCCTACACTGATCAGTTACATTAAAGTGACCATGAAACAGTGGCAAACTACATTGCAATTAAACTATGATAAATGCAAATTATCATTCAGGAATAAAAATTCAAAGTGGTATATTTCAGGGTGATTCTTTGTCACCACTGTTGTTTTTGTCTTGCCCTTAACCCATTAAGCTGTTTAATTAACATATTAGGTCTTGGTTATAATGTGGCTCTCAGAAAATTATCTTGCTTAAATATTTCTCATCTTCTTTTTGTGAATGGCATAAAAATATATAGTTCATCACATGGGGAGTTGAAAGCACAACTGCAGTGGGTTAAAATTTTCTCAGATGATATAAGAATGACATTTAGTCTTGATAAATGTGCTAAAGCAATGATTAAAGCAGGAAAGTTGTAGTACCAAGAAAATATCAATTTAGGACAGGAATGTGATATAAAGGAACTTGACCAGGAAGGAGTGTATAAATATTTGGGAACTGATAAAGGGTCAGCAGTAAAACATGAGCAACTGCAAATAAAACTCAGTAAGAAATACTTCAGAAGACTATAACTAATATTGAAAACAGCCCTGACATATAGTAATAAAGTCCAAACTACAAACCAATTTGCTGTCCAGTTTTGGTGTGATTGACTGGTCTCAAATGGTATTGGATCAGGTGAACAGGAAAACAAGAAAAATGTTTCATGCTTATCAAATGATATATATAAAAATCTGTGTATACCAAGAGGTATGGGCTTCCTCAAAATTGATTACATGTATAGATCTGCGATCATGGGATTGCATACATATCTACTGACATTGTCAGATTAAACATATTGAACGTTTTACAACATGAGGAGAAGTAGTTTAAGATCACCTTTCTGCTTAGTTTAGCAGAAGCATTCAAGTGGCAGGAAGGAATTGAAATAAAACTAGAAGTAAACAAAAATCAGACAGCAACTGAATGTGCCAAAAAAAATGAAAGAATATAAGAAGAATCAGATGAGAAGGAAAGAAATGTGGAAAAAACATAAATATAGTGGCAAGTATAGAGATCTCCTGGAACAAGCTCATGTTGATCAGGATAGGAATGGTTAAGGAGAGGTGAGTTGAAACCAAAGCATGAAAGGCTGATACATACATACATGTAGGTTTACAAAGTCTATTGAACATGTGTGAGAAACAGACAAATGTAGGTTTTGTAAAAAAAGAAAAGGAAACAGTTGCACGCTTTGTTGCTGGGCGTGATACACTCATGGCAGAGGGCCTGTACACTGAAAGGCACAATAATGTGGCAAGAGTGTTGCACTGGGGATTGTGCAGACTCTACAATGTAAAAGTAGCTGAAAAGCATTTTAAATATGAACCAGAAGGCATTATAGAGAATGATGAAGTCTACATCATATGGGATTATCCATTACCAACAATTAAAAAAATAGATGCAAGAAAACCAGATATGGTTGTCCATGAAAAAAGATAAAAGTTGCATTGATCATTGAAATTGCTACACCTATCAATTACAGTGTCTCCTGTACAGACAGAGACACAAAGTTATAAAATATCAAGATATTCAGGCAGAAATGAGAATAATGTGGAACAGAGATATCCATACAGTTAATTTGTAGTAAGAGCAATGGGTGTTATAAAAAAGAATTTACTATCTTATTTAGATATGCTACTAACACATGTAACTCAGTATGGATTGCAGAAGGAGTCAGTTCTTTGTATATTGCTGGTGCTGCAATGGGCACTTTTGGCTAACATCAAAGACTGAAACAATACTGGTTTCATGAATTTTAATTACAATCTGACTTACGAATTGGGTCCATTCCTGTCATGGTTTTAGAAACCCAAAATACATGGCAAAATTAAACCGTGTAAGAATTCATAGCATGAGAAGCAGTACAAATTAATTATATTATAAAAATAAGACACAAAATAGTAGGGCCTGCTGCTGTTGTCAGAGTACAGCTCACTGATGTACATCCTACTGACCCCAGTATCTCATTGGCCCAGCTACCTGCCATGGTCATAAAATTTGCTTTGACTATTTGAACTCATTTCTGCAGGAGGGTCACCACCCAATGTAGTGTCTCTGTCCCCAGGCCCCCAGTCTTTAAATATACTAGCTTAACTTTTACACCATCATGTAGAAAAGGGAATTAAGTTCAGTGCCAAGCAACTACAAATGTAGTATATTTAGAGATCAGGTCTGCTCTCTGCAAAAAATATTACAATTCATATGGGCATGAGTTAAACATATTGCGTCAGTCAGCTGGAATAAGATCACTTTCAGTAGATCAGGCCTGATGCATTTATCTGTAAGTCAAAGTAATTGCAAAAAGCTGAATGTGGAAAGGGATTTTGGTTTTATATCTAGTCAGTGAGAGTGAAAACTATTACTTGATGCACTTGAAATTACATAGCCTTAGTGTCAATGACCTAAATATTATTTGGTTTGCTCCAGAAGTATCCGGGGTGAAGTAAAATAGACTTAGACATTGGAGCTGCATTATCAGTGATTTTAGTGCAAGAGTACAGAAAATATTTTCAGGACTACATCTAGAAAGGAATAACATTCTGCTGCATGCTTTATATAAGAGAGAAAATAAACCTGGGAGTAAAATTAAGGTGAGTGTGAAGTATGAATGCATAGCAAGTAACTTGTTAGACTTGAATGCTTATGATAATCATCTTCATCATCTTCATCATCCTCCTTTTTTCCAGTTTCTATATGAGGTCAGGATGTTGTGTCAACTGTTGCCATGCCTCTCTCGAGTCAGTGCCACTCTACCTTCTTCAACAGTCGTGCCTGTATGTTACAGATCTTCTGTCATGCATTCCAGCCATCTCTTCGCTGGATGCCTTAATTTCCTCTTGCATTCTTCCTGTCTGTCCCAAATCTTCTTCATCAGATTGTCTTCTGCCTTTCTGCATGTGTCCAAACCAGCATAATCTGTTCTTTTTGACCTTCTCTGCAATTGGAGCTAATTTGGAGTCTGCTCTGATATAATAATTTTTTCGCCTGGCCCACAGTGTGCATCCTACCACCTATCTTAAGTATTTCATCTCCATCACCTCTAACTTCCTTACCTACTCTGCCTTCACTGCCTACGTTTCTGAACTATACAGTCGTACTAGTCACACCACTGTTTTGCATACCTACTTTGGCACTCTTCTGTCACACACTATCCATGATACACTGTGCTAGTTTGGTGCAGCCCCTCTGATTCTAGTACTGACCTCTTCATTCAGACTTCCCTTCTCCTCAAACACCCCTCCAAGATGCTTGAAGCTGTTAACCTGTTCCACTATTTTCTCTTTTATCTCAATACTCAGCTGCTTCTGATTTCTCCATTTGCTGCCATTAGAACTGTCTTATCTATACTCAGTTTCATCCCACCTGCATTCTCTTGTGCATTTAATTCCCCTATCCGTTGCTGAAGTTCTTGCTCAGAGTCTCCCTGTAATGCCATATTGTCTGCATGCAGTAACCTGTTTGCTATTGTAGCCCATCACCAGTATGAACAGCAGTTAGCTCAGAGCTGAACTCTGATGCACACTCACTCCCACTGGGAGCCCCTCCATGTGACGAAAACTGTTTGTACTTGAGTCATTGCATTCTTGTACATAGCCTACAATAATTCTATGAATGTTTCTGGGACTTCAACCCCCCACAGGACTGGCCAAATCAGGTTTTGCCATGTGCTTTCTTCCAGTTTAGTTATGCCCAGTTGGACTCTTTCCTCATCTCTAGCGTCTTCTCAACTCTCTGTCTCACAGTAAACATCAGATCACTTGTGCTGCATCCTGATCTGAATCCAGATTGCTTATTTCCCATTTTACTTTCCACTTCTCTGTGTATTTGTTTATCAGTCACCCTCTCCAGAACTTTCATGCAATGTGACAGGACTTGACCCTACTGTACTGCCCACAGTTGTGAATTACCCCTTTGTTCTTGAACACTGGTACTAGTATGCTTATTCCCCAGTCATCTGGGATACTCCTTTCTCTCTCTATACTGCTATGAGTACCCTCAGGAGCCATTTCTCTCCTTTCTCACCCAACATCTTTATCATAGCTGCTGTGACCTCATCTGAGCCTGCTGCTTTCCCTGACATCATTTCCTTAGTGCTTCATAGGTTCATAGGTTGATACTAGGCTATCTTCCCTAGGGCATTTACAAGCCTAGCCATAGTGTGTTTGGCTTTCGCCATCCTTCTTAGATTAGTTGACTGTGCCTCTGTATAGTAGGTCACAGAAGATAGCCCATTTAAGGTTAGTTTACCCATGCCTCTGTCTAGCAGTGACACAGAAGAGATCCCAGGGGTAAATTTACGATCTCCCATCCAAACGTCAAGATTCTTCTTGAAGAGGGTCATTGAGGGGCTCTGTCTGACATGGATTGGGATTTTGTTCCAGAGTGAGGGGAGCCTCTGGGATATGAATCTGTCCCTCCAGCATGTTCTATTTATTTCTGTGCTGAGGTTTAAGTCACTGGAGTGTGTAGTTCTGATGGATTTGGATTTCTTGAGGTGGAGCATATCCATGGGTTGGACATGGCTTTATACGTCAGGCAGAGATCGCCTCTGAGTAGGCGGTAAGCAACTGAGTAGAGCTGAAGTTTCTTTAGCCTAACTGCGTAGGGCATCTGTTTGAGTCCCTTGATCCTCTTGGTGAGTGCTGCTCTTATGCCTTCTACAGCAGGCTCCTCCTCCTACAGCAGGCTCCTCCTCTTCTCTTATTGTAGGCTCTGTCTGGGACAGTACAACTTCTGTGGGATTTTCTTTATTGAGAAGCTAATAGAAGTAGTCCTTCAATCTGTCTTTGATGTCCTGCGTGCTGTTGAGCATGGGGTTTCTATCATCCCTTATGAAGTGTGTCTGACTATCTTCTTTATGTTTCTGTCTTTATCTTGCAACCTGATAGAGTTTCTTTGTGCTGTCTGCTGAGTCACTTTCCAAAAGCTGGTAGAGTGCTTTAGATGCCTTCATTCTTTGCTACTGCAACTCTTGTCTTCTCCTCTTTGTTTCTAAGACTGGTACTAAACAGGTACATTGTAAAGAAGATAATAATGCTTGTACAATTACAAAGTTATGGCACAAGCAAACATGTTTTAACAACAGACTACTGAAATAATAAATGATATCTAAGCCATATTATTGTAATACATTTTGTAGACACTGGATTAGGCATCTGGAGAAAGTATGTGTACCAAATATAGCATGCTAGACAATTGGACACTATGCAGTCAACATCTAGGCAGCTCAGCTTTGATAATTATAAGTGCACTCAAGACCACCATAATTTTCTACAGCATTACTATAGAAAAATAGATGTTCTACACCATGACATAGAATGACACATTACTTTGACCAGAAAAGGATGAATGCTCAACAACATGACAACAGAAGGAATAGATTCCCTCTCATGACTGGAGAAGAAAGGATGTTCCACAATGTAGCATAAAAGGATGGACATTGCATACCATAAACAGAGAAGGATGAATTCTCCAAAACATGACAACAAAAAGATACATTTTCCATACCACAATAAAAGAAAGATGGATGATCTGCACCATGACCACAGAAGAAGGAAATATGTTCTATATCTTAACTAGAGAAGAATGGATTTTCCACAGTGTGGCTACAGAAGAGTAGATATTCCAAGCCATGATTAGAGAAGGATGGATGTTGCACAGCATGACAACAGAAGAATAGATGACCTGTACCATGACCATTAAAGGATAAATGATCCACAGCATAACAGTAGAAGGAGAAATATTCCAATCCATAACTACAGAAAGATGGCTGTTCCACACTGTGACTATTAAAGAATAGCTGTTCCATACCATGATAAGAAAAGGATGGTCATGCCACACTGTGACCATTGAAGAATGGATATTCCACAGTGTTATTTCAGAAAGACAGATATTCCATACTATATCCAGAAAAGGATGGATGTTCCACAGCATGAAAGCAGGACAGATATTCCACACTATGACCAGAGAAGGACACATGTTCCACAGCATAACTACAAAAGGACAGATGTTTCATACCATGACTTAAGAAGAATGGATATTTCACACTATCCCTAGAGAAGAATGGATGTTTCACAGCATGCCTACAGAAGGACAGATGTTCCATACCATGAACAGAAAAGTATGGATGTTCAGCAATATGGTAAAAGAGGACTAGATGTTTTAAACCATGATCATGAAAGGAAGGAGGTTCCACAACATGAAAACAGAAGGATAGATGTTCCATATCATGAGTAGATAAGAATGGACATCCCATTTCATGACCTATGATGGAAGAAAGCCCCAGACTAGATGCAGAAATGAGTCAACAGTCAGAACAGTCCACTGAGAAGGTTGAAGATTCAAATCATAGTTCTCAAGTAACACCAAACTAAGAGTCCAGCAAGGAGAGACTAGAGGACAGCGACACACACACACACACACACACACACACACACACACACACACACACACACATACATACACACACACACACACACACACACACACACACACACACACACATGCAAATACACACGTGTGTGTGTGTGTGTGTGTGTGTGTGTGTGTGTGTGTGTGTGTGTGTGTGTGTGTATATATATATATATATATATATATATATATATATATATATATATTTATATATATATATATATATATATATATATATAGTTGAAATCTGTAAGAACGAATGCTCAAAAAAGTGAACATTCTTTTTTCCTTGTTTTTCACCCTGCCAGCTGCTCTGTATATGAAATTACAGTACAGAGGGGTCAATTCTTTCAGCTTCCATCTAAAAAGATCACTCTTCTTGTGTTTCAAACATTTAATGTTTGATGACATTACCATATAGATACACACACACACACACACACACACACACACACACACACACACACACACACACACACACACACACACACACACACACACACACACACACGTATCTATATATGTCCATAGAGGGAAAGATACTGTATGCACTCTTGCTCTTATGGCCTGGATCATGGCTGGAAAAGGGCCTGTATGCACTCTTGCTCTTGTGGCCTGGATCATGGCTGGAAAAGGGCCTGTAGACCTCCCACCATCATGGTTATCAAATGTTAAATAAAACTCCTTTTTCCCCACAGCCTGGGGCACAAGGGCAAGGTTAAGTACTATATTTTTAAACTTTTAAACTGAATAAAACTTTTAAAGCTCCTGAAACATAACTGTTCTAAAATATAACTAGCTTGAAATGTTGTTTCCACAGCTGTCTGTACACATAAATAATTAATCCAAGTAGACAGTAGCCTTACATACTACCAACAGCTATGCCGAACGCCATAAACTCATGGGTCATTCAAACAGCTGCTACACTGATTTTCCATTTTCATATGTTTGACATTTTTGAGCAAAGACGTACCGATGGTTTGGAAAAGGGAACTGCACTTTACACCTAATGGCACATTTTGCAGCTTTTCTGTCAATATGTATGCTTGTGATTCATCTGCATTCCCAGTTACACAATTATTAGCTTCTCTTAAAAGGATACATTTCATTAATTCTCTTTGTTTGGGGCAGCCTGGAAAAGCTGCTTTCAAAAATTTGAGGGTATAATAAGTGACTACTCTTGATTCTTACTTTTAGGAACTTACTGGGTTTTTTTTTTGTTTTTTTTTTTTGTTTTTTGAGGGAGCAGTGGTTTTCAAAAAATATGAGCTAATAAACACCCAAACAAAATAGTAGTACACTTACACCATATTAATCCTATTTTCGATGAAGCTGCAGATTACTGGCAAAATGAGCTCTAAAGCAACTGTGTCAGACTACAGTAAACTCAGTGATAATCTTAAGAGACCAACATACATCTGAACTGTGCAGATTTTCGAAGAATGTCCAGATTCTTGCATTATATTTTTGGTCTGTTCTTCATGAGATTTGTGGTTTTCTGGCAAATCATCGAAGATTGAGTCATTATATAATACTAAATAATGACAGGCATTTGAATTTCAGAATATATCCTTCAGAAAATACATAATTATGCAAAACATGCTATTCTAGCAAGTTTCTAAGTTTATAGGAGCAATATTTAAATTCTGTCCCTAGTCTGGGCCTTTGTCCCACCATTCCTTTTGGTTTTGTCCAGATTTCTTGCACTGAAAGTTTGAGAGGTATGGAGACCAATTATGACAGTTTCAAGGTGGGGGTGGTTATTAGTATTTGCCTGATTTAAGTAAATGGAAACATGAGCAGAAACAATCCTTAATTTTTTTCTGTTGGGTAACTCAGGTTACTTCTCCTTTTTATTACTGTCCCAGTGTGTATGTTCTTCTGGGAACTGCAATATAGGCTAGACATGTTTGGTCACACCTTCAAGATAATTAGACAACTATTGTTATTCAAACTTTTTGCTGGGGATGAAGGATTCTCCTGTGAAGTCCTGAAAGTGAATACAGCAAAACAGTAGCTACAGTTCAAGTCTGGGGCAACTTCAGGTGATATTGCTACAGTATGTTTAAGGTTGCAAGTGCTAACTTTCGCTATTCTGGCAAATGTCTATATTATGGGAGAGAAGGCCAGTCTAGGGCAGTCTAAGTCCTACTTATGTGTGACTAATGAAAGTCCAGTCTTGTTTTTGCACCTGCAACTTTGATTCCTTTTTGTATTCATTGTCCAGTGTCCACAAAGTTCATAGTACAAGGCTGGTGATACACTGTTTCACTACGAAGGCAATATTTAGAATAGTTTTAGACATTATTATGTAATACTTAATTACGATACTGTCCTGCAGTGTTTCTAAATGCATTTACTGCAGGATACACTCTACTACTCAGATATAGTAGAGCAAATGTCAGACAAGCACAGCTGTGTGAAAGCAAAGTAAGTGTATAAGTAACTAATAACTTAGTATTTTCAGTTCTTAAAAGCAATAATGTCATAGACTGTATAAAAGGGGAAAGGTACGGATGTGCTGTGGCACATTCCTGATTATTGAGATTTAAATAAGTTATTGGTAGGAGGTAGAGAGAACTTCTTTCTTATAAGTCTATTCTGTTTTTAGTGGAATTATTAATTGATTTGCTAACTAGGATTAAGCACTGGCCAACATGGTTCATTTTCAGACTCAGCCCAGGAAGACAGTCTGGTTAAGTGACTTTTTCAGAGTCACACAGTAGGCAAATGGAAACTGAGGGAATCAAACCCTGGGCTACAGGGAGTAGCTCATTATCAGTTCATGGTATTAAACTTCAGCACTAACTTTTATTATCAAAATTGGACTGAACATAGTCACAATGTGGATGTGTTATGGAAGGTAAAGTACCTGTAAAGGGCTTGAAACCAGTAAACGAGCAGTAGGTACATTGAAAGAAATGGAGAAAAGGGAGACACATTAGCTGAGTATGTGAAAAACAAAATGAACTTATTCCAGAAGAAATGCATATTGTAATGGCAAAGGTCGTTGTACAACAATAATGACATATTAAGTCTCTGTAAGTGTACTAAGGAAGCTCCATTCATCTCGGCTGAATCTGAATTTGTAGAAGGTCCCTGATTTTTCCTCATATTTTGCCCTGTCCGAAAAATGTTTAGTTTTCTGAAAAAATACCAAGGATTACAGTCAATCAATAATGCCAGACAGTGTTTCATACCTCTTATTTTTCACATAATGCATGCTGATGCAAAACATATTGTTCTGTTACTTTTTTAAGTGAATCAGAAACATATTTTAAACATTGTCCCTGATTTTGGGACGTTTCTGCTCTCTTTATTTTTGACATTGTACTGAATTCTTAGGCAAAAAGGTTACGAGGTATGAGGCTTTCTGATATGCACTTTTTCTGATCTAAAGAGACGAAAACTAAAAACATCTAATTTCAGCTTGTATAATAATTTAATATGTATGGTTCAAGGAAATGCAATGCATATGGGTCTATTGAAAAAGGGTGAATGACAGAAATGTCGACATTGACAATGTTGACCAGAAAATCTCAATATTGCAAATGTCAATACGCTACTATGCATGCATGGAGAAACAGCTTGTTCGGTGCAAAAAATAAAACTGTAAATATTTGTCAGCTTGGGAGGACATGATCGATAGACCACACTGCTTTGCCAGGGATGGCTGCACCTGTCCCCTCTAGGCTTTCAGATACTGGCCAAAACAATATCCTCTCCTATAGTGCCTTTTTGTTTTAGGCAATACCAATCTGAGAAATCTTCCAACATAGTAAATTCTATGCAAGATAAACTAAAGGTGTTACTGCTCAATGCTAGGAGTCTCAACAAGAAACTCCACTCCCTGGAAGGACTTCTTACCCTGGGGAGTGTTGACATCTGTACAGTTACTGAGACATGGTTTAAAACCAAGGAAGGCACCCCAGCAGTACAAGTCTATAATATCTTCCACACATTTAAACCAACAACAGGTAAAGATGTATCAATCTACATAACAAGTAATCATACCTTAAGATTGGTCAAACAATATGACATGCTTGAGCTACTCCATGTCCAACTAACCTTAGGTAAAGTCCAACACCATATTCTTGCTAGCTATAGGTCCCTGTCTATGAACAAGGATAACCATGCCACATACTTTAATGTACTGGAGTCACTCATAATTCGGCTCAACACCATTTTCATGGGTGATTTCAACTAACCCACCATAAACTAGGATACACACACAACTACAAACAAGCAGGCTCAAAGATTCCTGGATTTTGTAAATGCAAACATGCTGGAACAGCTAGTCTTCATACCTACCAGGAGTGCAAATGTCCGGGATTTGGTACTCACAAATATGAGGGAACGTTGCACACCCCCCCCCCCCTTATGTAATGTCCTCACTGGTCAGATCAGATCATGCAGCAGTAGCTCAAATAAATATAAAGGCTGCACTCCTATTAAATGAAGCCACAACTAAATTTCAAGCCCTTTCAAATTCAGAGAACATGGTGGCCTATGCGGAAGTGTTTACAGGGTTAACCCTGTAGAAGCATGTAAATAACTGCAGAGACACAGCAATTCCAAACCAAAATAAACTTAGGACAAACTTCAAAAACAAGCCCATTTGGTGGATCCCCAGTGTAAATAGGTTATACAACAAAAGAAAGAAAATTTTGTCCAGAAATACGAAATGTTATACCCAAAAGGCAAAAAACTCCTTCATAGGTCTCAACAAGCAACTCAGGAGAATAATCAAGTCCACCAAAGCCAACTCTGAGGCAAAATAGCCTCCCAGGCTAAGAATAACCATAAGGCATTTTACAATTATGTGCACAACCTTAAAGGTAGCACCCAACAGTGTGCTGAACAAATAGTAAGTAGAATTTCCTATACCAAACCAGGGATATAGCAAATTTGCTGACTGATGTTCCAGTTTCAACCCCCATCACCCCCAGTTTTCCCCTAGGAAATACTTCTTCCCCAGCTATCACTAAAGAACATTTCCTCACTGCACTCTCCTGTGCTACAAACTCTGCATTAATGGGTCCTGACTATATTTCAGGATGTCTGCTAAATAGACTGAAACATGACCTGTCAGGGCCACTGAATATCTATTCAACTATAGCCTCCAGACAGACTTCATCCCTAGGGAATGGAGGACTGCAACTCTCATCGCTCTACACAAATGCAGACCTTCAACAGACCCAGGGAACTACCCATAAGTTTGACTATTCTTATCTGTAAGGCCATGGAAAGAATTATTGTGGAGCTAAAAACAAAGACATAGGAAATCTGCAAGCACTGGACCCATCCCAGTTCAGTTTCATCAAGGACAGTCACTTGGTGGACTTTTTTGAGAAGGTCACTAGAGCCATGAAAGAGGGTAAAATGGTGATCTAACCAAGGCATTTGACACCTCATTCTGGTATTATAGACAAATTCACAAATTTAGGGATTAATTCCTGTGTTACCAGATGGATAGCCAAATAGCTCACAGATAGGACACATGAAGTTAGGGTAGGGAAATCCACCTCAACCAAGAGGCCTGTTACTAGTGGTGTTCCACAGGGGTCAGTACTGGGACTTATCCTGTTTGGAATATACTTCTCTGAAGTCAAGGCAAATGTGGAGGGCCTTTGGCTGACCAAATTTGCTAATGACTGCAAGCTAGGTGCAATCATCGAATCCCCCAAACAAGTAGGTATCCTCCAGGAAGGTTTGACACAAACAAATAACTGGTGCCAGAACCATGGCCTAAAACTCAGTGCAAAAAATGCATAATTTTACCATTTAGAAAAATGACTATCTCTGCAAATTTCAACATCAATAACATTCCCTATGAGTAGACCCTGAACTTTGCTCACCATGTGTCCACGGTTGAGGGGTGTTCTATGCCTAACCTACAAGGCATTCTCCAGTCCAGCCCTGGTAGATCTGTTACACATTCATGAAACAAACAGCACTAGAATTATGGGAGCTAACCATCTAAACCTTGTCTGTGACATAAACAAAACAGGTTTGAGGGATAGGTATGTGTCTCAGAGATTACCCTTTCTCTGGAACAGACTCCCCATTGATGTGAAACAGCACTCTTCCTTAAGCCTATTCAAGTACAGCTTGAGCCAATGGATCAGAAATTGCAAATTCCACACCTGTGGCCCTTATGGACAGGGGCAGTTTGTAGATACCCTAAGTCACAGGCATACACCTAAGTCATTCTAGCCCATGGTCATTGATATTGAAATTTGGGACATGTATGGCTAGGGTAAAAAAGGCTTTAGAGCTCTTAGCCTAGTAACCTTCTATGATCCTACAATCCTATAAAAAATAGAATTAACAATAAATTTTTGCAGGGGAGCTATCCAAACTCATTACTAATTTTTATATACTAACTGTAATCTCGCAATGTTGGGGGAAGGACAAATTAAAGAAACTTGAGAATTGTGTGATCTCACACACCTGTCAACCATCTGTTTAGTCAAGTAAATTCTGTTGACTAAACAGATGTCGACCAAAACTGGTGTTAAACAAATCCAATATTGCCAGACACACACACACACACACACACACACACACACATATATATATATATATATATATATATATATGTGTGTGTGTGTGTGTGTGTGTATCTGTGCATGTTGCAGTTTGAAGTCTGGTATCTGTACAAACTAGCAGGTGAAGCACCATTGTATCAGGGGCAAAACAAAAACTATTTTACATTTCAGCTATGTGCTATAAAGTGTTTTGTACTGGTATGTTGATATGTACACCTGAAAAACAATGAATCTGTAACTATAAACATATAGTCCAAGACGTAAGACAGTCATATGCAAAGGAAGGGATTTTTGTGGGATAGCACAAATGCAAGGGTAAAAATCAAGTGTAAGGCAAAAAACACTGGACTCCTATAAACTTGCAGCCACTGCCTTTTTCTGCTTGTATTATTTGCAATTCTGAATAAAATGTTTAGGGAAAATTCTGATAAACAAGGTTAGCCACTTGGACTGAATAAAATGTTTAGGGAAAATTCTGATAAACAAGGTTAGCTGGTTGACCTCTTACAAGCATTTACATTAGTCATCCAAAGTAATCAATGAAGGTCACTTGCTATGACCCACTCTTTGTGAGCTCATGTTGATTCCTATTAGTAAGACTGATAAATTTCCAAGAAGTCTCAGTTCACTCATCAGTAATTGCATCTTGTAGCTTACCAGCTGCGGGTACAAGGTTCACCAGTTTATAACCTGTATTTACTTAACCCCTGTCTTGTGCAAGGAGACCATAAAATGATACAACAATCCTCTGGCACAAATCCCACTGCTAATGACTCAATGCACTGAGCTGCCAAAAGTGCTGCTAAACACACACTAAGATTCCAGAATTGGTGTAAGCATTAACAGGTCAAATCAGAACACAACTTGTTCCCATGAAGCCTTAAAACATGTAGAAAATGCAACCATTATATTGTACTTAATCTTCAGTGCCTGTCTATTAAAGATTGATAAATACTCACATGTAGCCTAACGTATCAACAAGAGTAACCGACATTTTAAAGTAATGCACATCAACTTGCAAAATACAGCTTTCATGCTAGGCAGAGCCCTTAACTTCTTTGCTCAAGAATCAGGGACAAAGCCAAAAGTAATTGGTGAGCAAAGACCCAAAATCAGGGCCGATTTTTAAGTATTATTATAACTTATTTAGAAAATGATTAGAACAACATTTTTGCATCATCATGTACTTTTGAATAACAAAGTGTATAAATCTGTGATATCTAGCATTATTTGCTATCTCCACTGATGTACCAGAAAATTAAAAATATTAAAATAAACAGGGCAAACATATGAGACAAATTAGGGATAGTTAGCCTATTTCCAGCTGAAAATATATTTTCTATAATATGGGCTGGGTTAATTAAAAAAGGCCTTACCTTTAGCAATTTAATGACTCCCCAAACAAAATCTGATCTGAAATCTGATTGCTACATTAGATTTCCCTTTTTACACTCGTATTTTTTCCTATGTAGTATTTTAGCAATAACCCACGCCTGGGTGTGGGTAATGCGGGATTTACACACGGTTGGTGTGGTTTGGTCACGAGGGTGAAGCCTGAGTGGCCAAACAAAGACAACCCTGGGTAAATTCAGCATTACCCACACCCAGAAGTGGGTTATTATATCTAATGACATTATTTAAGAAAAAAAATAATTACTTTTCTTAAATAATGGCATTGTATAATGCCTCCTTGCTGCCCTTCCCCAGCTGTCTGGTATTCTGCGGCAGTTCTGATGTACTGCGCATGCGTATGCTTATGCAGTACATCAGAGCTGTGGGCAGAAGCAACAGAGAAAGCAAGATCTCCATTGCTTTTTACAAACTGTCTCGCTATGTTAAAGGAGTTTAACATAGCAAGACAGCTTTAAAAAAAGCAACAGAGAATCTCCGTTGCTTTTTTTAAAGCTGTCTGGCTATGTTAAACCCATTTAACATAGCGAGACACCTTTAAATAAAGCAACGGCGATAGGAAGATCTCCGTTACTTTTTTTAAAGCTGTCGCGCTATGTTAAACTCGTTTAACATAGCGAGACAGTGTGTAAAAAGCAACGGAGAGTATAACTCTGATTTACAACGTGCACGCTGACCAATCAGCATGCACGTTTTGGAATATTAATGGGGGATCATTGTATAATAGTGATTTAATAAGCATGTCCTGTTTATGACATTTTGAAATTTAACTATCATAGATAGCTTTGCTTGTACAAATACAGCTGGATAAACTGTGTAATATAGATTCACTACAAGCAAATAACATTAGGGTTGTTTCAAAGATCCTGAACTATTACGGTTCTTATCTGAAGGATGGAACAATCGTCATTACAGATCCATATCCAAACTGCACTGCATTAAATGGAATTCATATACATGTTGGTCATAGACTCCTGTGACAGTGTTTACTTATTTTTTCAGTTTTGTTTGTATAATCCAGCAATGATATCACTCTGTTACTCGTACCTCTTGGTGACTTCTATTTTTTAAGAAAGTATAATTTTGTCAGGAACTTACAAAACTGTAGATGTCTGAATATATTCAGTGTGTTGTAGAAATGATAACACTTGGGACTTCTGCCACAGACATCCTGATGGCCTGCTCACTTTCAAGAGCTATGCAGCCTTTGCCCTCTAGGACAGGCAGATGCCTTTTCAAATGGGATGTTGGCACATCTGTGGTATAAGAGGGACATTGATCTACATGTTTTTAGTTCTTTCTTGCACTGGTACCCTCAATAGATAAGGACTGAGGCCAGAATGTGAGCTTTTCAAGTGGAATTTGCTCCCAGCTATGGCCCTACCACAAGAACTTTCAAAGTTGCCTCTCTAGGTGGTAATTCAACCTAAGGAGGGAGGAGACTTGTAAGATTAGCAGGAAGGAAACGTAGCGGGACAGGTGACTGAGTACTCAACCCAATCTTTGATGCCTCCAGGAAAGAAAGAAGTGGGATGGTGGAAGGGAAGTATTATTGCAATTAACATACTTGAATATATCAAATTTTGATATGTTCTCAGCACAACTCATCACATTGGTCACTGTTGCAGTGGAGATAACATGTAGGAAGATTCTTAGAACTTATGGACCAGTTGGTGTCTGACTCTAAGAAGTAGTCCCTGTATGATGGCCATGGCCAGGCCTGCCCTGGTTCTAGAGTTGACATCCAAGTTATAATGCTCAGAGAAGGTGTGGAGAGATGACCAGGTAGCTGCTTCCAAAACAGGCTGGTCGCTGACCTCCTAAGGAAGGCTGCAGTGGCTGATGTGGTTCTAGTATAGTGGGCCTGTAGTTTCATGGTTCAGTCTTGCCATGGAATGAGTAACAGAAAAATCCAATGAGCTTTCCATTTACAGATGGTCTGTTTTGCAGACAGGCTGTTCTCCTTACCATTTGCAGAGGATATGAATAGTTATTCTGATTTCCATTATCCTTTGGTCCTTTCAGGGTAAAAAGCCTGGTTGCCTATTCATATCCAGTGTATACAAGTTGCTTTCCCCTTGTCTTGTGGGGCAGGATAGAAAACAGGGAGGTGAACAGCCTAATTTAGTAACAATTCTGTCACCACTTTGGTAATAAATGTGGGATTAGTGTGAACTTTGTAAACCTATCCTTGTGAAAGCTGAGAAAGGCTGGTCTACACATGAGGACTTGAAGTTCTGCTATCATTCTGGCAAAAGTAATGGCTGATAGAAGGGCAGTTTAACATTGTTAGATACTTGAGGGGTGCAGCAGCTGACTCAGAGGGTGGTAACATTAACTTATCTAGGATACACTTGAGGCTCAAAGGAGGAGAAGGTTCCTTACTGGGTGGCCTCAAATGTAGGAACCCCTTAAATAACTACTTAAATGTAACAGCATAAGGGGTGCTCCAAAGGTAGGCAGGTTAGAATAGCAGACACATGCACCTTCACTAAGGCATAATTCAGTCCTGATCTGCAAAGGCTTGACAGGTATTTAAGGATTTTTAATCCAATGCACACTGTGGACACATAAGTCTTATTAAAGTCCACACACCCCAATGGCAACAAAAGGAGAACCTTTTCAGTTTTATTGAATTAAGGAGCTGTTAATGAGCCATTTCCTGTGGTCCAGTGGTGCAAGGTTTGATTCCCTCAGCTTCTGTGGCCTAACTGACTCTAAGAAAGTCACTTAACCAGACAGTGCTCCTGGGCTGAGTCAGTAAAAGGTTCTCTGCACTTGAAAAAATACAAATAAAATAAATAAATGACTAAATAAATCTGGTAAGAATTCCATGCATTTGGTATCCCAGCCTCCTTGAAAAAGGAAGCACACCCTTGGAAAATGTGCCTAAAAGAAATAAGGCTTAGATCATCCAAGTTGTCAGGCCTTAGGGTCTTCATGTGTGTGTGTATAAGTGACCCCTTGTATTGAATCAAGAGGTTCACATAGTGAGGCAACAGTACAGATTCTTTCATTAACATACTCATTAGGAAGGAGGACCAGTGTTCCCTCAGACTAAAGGGAAACAGGAGCAGCAGTTTTGACATGTCCTCCTTTATCTTCTGTATTACCAGAGTGAGTGAAAGGCAAATGAAATAGGCTTTTCCAGGTGCAAACCAACCAGAGGGGAGAGGTGCCTTATAAGGATAGTAGCCTACTGAGGAAGCATTATTTGCTCAGCTTCCTGTGGCTGGTGCTCTGATACAAAATTTTTTAAATTATCTATGTTTTGGAAAAGTAAATGGGTCTATTTTTAGCATACCTATCAGTGGACTAAGTACAGAAATTCATGCTTGTCTACCATCCATTTCACCATCTCCTCTGTCCAGCTCAAGTGTATACTTCTCAACTATCCAGAGTTTTGCCTCATATTTTTGGCTTGTTCCTCATAAAAGCTCCAGTTTTCTGGCAAATCAGTGAGGACTGAATTCACTAAATAATTACAGATATTTCAGGTTCATATTTTGTATCCTTCAGAAAATGCATAGTTGTCTGTGAGGATATGCTTGCAAATAGGTTTGAAAACCTTGATCACTTGAAGCATTGTCACCATCTCTTTTACACTGATGTGATTTTCCTCAGAGTTTTATCCCAGTTTCCATGGAAGCCCAGTTCATCTGAGTGTGCCCACAGACTGTGTCCAAGGAAACTGTTCTGACTCTCTCGGTGTCTTCCCCTAACTAGGATGGAACCTAGGCTGAGACTAATGAAATATCCACAACTAGAGTTATTTCTTCTTACAGGGTAGAAGAGGGATGGAGCACTGCAGGGGAGTGGGGATGAGGTACCATGGAGATTCCTCAAGTAAAGCCTTGCTAAGGAGACCATTAGGACTGAGAAGGTCATGTACTGTAGTGCTCTAATAAACTTCCTTGCAGTAATCTGATTTTGGTCTTCTATAACTGAAACATCAGGAAAAGTACCATACCCAAGGGGAAAAAACTATGTCATAGTCATGATCCTAGGATAAAGAGTTTTCTTGTGGGTAATGGCTGGGATTTGGGAGTTTCAGAGAGAGAGTCACAATTATAAAGCATGGAAGGATAAACCAGATCTGTATGTGTCTCCTCCAGGATTTGTCCCTGAATTAGACAGTCATCAAGGTAGGAGGTAGATGTGAATGTCCCTGGCTCTGCAGAAGGCAGATACTTAGGCCAGACACCCAGGGTGCAATAGATAAACCAAAGGGCAAGGAATAAAGTTGGAGTCTGTCTTTGCTTTAGGTATGTGGAGACAAGCATCTTTCAGATCCAGAGTAACCATGAAGGAAAGAGTAGAGGCTAAATGCCTTATATGGTTAACATTTGGAATTTTGCAGCTTTTAGGAACTTTGATCCGTCTATGATTGGCCTCCATCGGCCGTCCTTCCATAGGACTAGAAATAGTCTTGAGTAGAAAACAGTGCCCACTCCCTGTTATGACTCTCTCTCTCTATAGCACCCTGTCACAAATGGTCTTATAATAGGGGGTTAGCCAATTTCCTTTATTCTTTGCTTATTGATGGAATGCCTAATAACCATGGTCTGTTAAGGAACAGGAGTCTGTATCATTGTGCCAAGATTTCTAGGGCCTAACTGTATTGAATGAGTTTCTACTACTTTCTTTACAAACAAGACTCAACAATCCCCTATGTTTGGGGAGAACATGCATTGGGGAGGTGAGTTTGAGGAGAGTGTAGATATGAGTGGGATTTGAAGGATAGACAGAATAAAGAGCTTTAAGTCTCAGCTGTTCCCTTTTGTACTTGATCCTGGGGGCAGCAGTCTTTCCATTTTGGTCTGCTTGTCATTTGCTCTTAAACTAGCCATTCTTCCCTTTTGGCTGCTTAACTTTGTCTTACCTCTGGTGGAAGGGCCAACTCTTTGTAGGATAATTTCTGGTACTCTTAAAAGACTTTGACTACTTTGTGGCCAGCTGTGAAAACTCCAGTCACAAAGGTGTCAAATCAGTCTAACGCAAACAGCATTTCAAGTATAAAATCTATAGAAAAGAAAACATTTCTGTGGTAGAGAATACTCCCCTCTACGGCTCCCTTATTATAAACTAACTCTGGGGTTGCACTATCTTAAGTAATGGAAAAATCCCTGGGAAGCTGTAACCTAACCTTGATCTTTACTGAAAATGCTTCACCTCCTGCTAAGATGCGCTTAACCTAACCTTGCCCCTGCCCTTAACCCTAACTCTACAGCATACCTAAGAAAAAAAAACTTTTCCATAACACTACCACTACAGCTCTGGCACATACTACATACAACTACCTCAAATGAAAACACACACACACACACATCAATATATTTATCCCCTTGCCTAACCTTAACTCTGACCCTAACCCGCAAACATGCATACAAACTCCCACCGCTAATAAAAAATGATTGATTTGTTTTAACAAGAGGAACATTTGGCAACTCAGACATTTGGTAATACCCGTATCTGGCAAAACATCATCATTTTACGATTTACAAACAACTGCATGTTCAATAAAGTACACGGAACCCATATCTAGCCATCTCTGAACACTGAATATATTCAGACATCTACATATATATATATATATATATATATATATATATATAGATAGATAGATAGATAGATATAGATATAGATAGATAGATAGATAGATAGATAGATAGATAGATAGATAGATAGGAAACTGAATATGGATGAATTCTCTGATAGTCAACTTTTGTTTCGTCGACAAAAAAATTTAGTCGCCTACACAGATGGTCAACAGGTGTGCAAGATCACACAGTTCTTGAAGTAGGACAATATGCCCATTCCCCTGAGATTCTTTAATCTCAGACTTAGTATATATAATTAGCAGCAGGTGTGAGGGGCACAGCATCTCACATGGGGAGGTGCAGAGGGCTTGCTCCCCCTGGGAAAAATGATGTTTTACCCTATATTTTTTAAATTTCTTTTCACGTGCACTGAGATCTTTGCTCAATGCATAAGTAGTAGCATGCTGACATTTGCAAAGTTGACTTTTTGTGATCAGTCTTGTGAACGTCGACATTTGGGTCAGTTTGCTTTTTCAGTAGACCCATATATACATATACATATATGTATGTGTGTATATATATATATATATATATATATATATATATATATATATAGACACACATATATATATATATATATATATATATATATATATATATATATATATATATCTATATACATATATAGATTAGATATAGATATAGATAGAATGTTTTCAAACTAGCCACTAAAGAGTACTTAAAAATCACTGGATTTGTACCTGTTCTCAGCCTCCTTGAATATACCTTCACTAAATAACAAACCTAACTTCCTCTGTCTTACCATCATTTCTTCTCCACTATAACCAAACATTTACAACTTAAACTAGTCTACTTCATCCTTTTTTACCTAACACTATCTCCTTTCCTTCTGCTGCAGTATTCTTCATAACATTTTTATATATAATTCTAACTGCATATATATGATAACTGTTCTACAAGTTTTATTATGAATGATTATAATGTTAACTGTGTTCGTAATGGTTATATTTTTTGTAACTATGTTTTGGAGCTTTTCTCCCCAAGCCTCTGCTGTAAATGGGCTTTTGCTCAGTCAGACAATCCCGGTTAACAAATGTAAAATAAATAAATTTTATATATATATATATATATATATAGAGAGAGAGAGAGAGAGAGAGAGGGAGAGAAAGATATGTATAAAATCATCAAGCAACAACCTCCTTTTTCCTATTTTTTTCTACATGGGATCAGGGATTTTTGTCAGCTGTTGCCACCTCTCTTGATTCAGTGTCATTCACCTACCTTCTTTGACCACCTTGTTGACTGTTGCAGGTCTTCTCTCATGCAATCCATCCATATCTTGGCTGGACATCATTGTTTCCACTTGCCTTCTTTCTCTTTGCAACTCTTCACCAACTAATCTTATGCTGTCCTGCAAGTGTCCAAACTACCTTAAAGAACAACAACAGGATATTCATACAGATTGCTCAACCTGCTGTCTTTTTTAGTCCCTGTTAGTTGATATAGCCTCAAGAAATCAGAACCGCAGCTTTAAAAAGTAATCCACTCAACTGTTTTACCTCTTAGGCTTGCTACCTTTCCATACTGTTTTACTTTCACTTTGAAAACCAAGTTGAAAATCCTCTAGCTGGCTCTTAAATTATGATGTCACATCTGCCGGAGGTCTTGCTGTAGTTACAGGGATGTTTCCTCCCCCAAAGTGATGTAAGCACTGCCTGATTTGCATGCTCTGTAGAAGAGCCAGTGGACCTCCCACATTGTGATGTCAGAGCTGCCTTGCCTAGCCCCCTACACCCTATAAGGGTGAACAAAAGTCTCACTTCTGTTGATTGTCTGTAACAGAGTTATGTGAAATCTTTTGAAGGAGTTGCCAGTTCTGAGATTTGGGAGGCTGCATTTTTGAAGCCAGTAATCATTTTATGATAAATCTCTCTATCAAACTATAATGGCAAGTGCTAAGTAGCCATCTTTACTGGGCATGCATGCATGGCAATAGCTGGGGATTGAATCCACATTTACATCTTTATAGAGCAAAGGGGCAAGTGTGTGTGTGTGTATGTGTATGTGTGTGTGTGTGTGTGTGTGTGTGTGTGTGTGTGTGTGTGTGTGTGTGTGTGTGTGTGTGTGTGTGTTTATAGTGTGTCATTTGTTAGCTCTTTAACCAAACAGGAAGGACAAATAAGTGGGAGTTTGATGCTTTGCAAAGCAATGATTATTCCCAGTGCTATAGAGCTTGGTTCTAGTGCAACAAAAGGAGGAGTGCAACAAAAAAAAAGTCTCCCACTGAAAGGAAGGAAAGGATGACAAGAAAACAGTACATTAGTCTGGTCATCTGCTGTGAACTTTCAATCACATGCAGATAATGGGTCAAATTACCCTTAGCTCTTTTACAGCTAGGGAAGGTAGGTATGAAGGGGGAGGGGAGATACCTTGAAGAACTAGATTTCAGCCTTCACAAAAGAAATCAAGTTAGCATTTCTAAGAAGAAAGAGCAATAAAATGCACTTTAAAATTCTGTTCTGTAGCATTTGCACTGCTTGTGTCTGAAGTAGTCTTTGAAAAAGGATAACATTTAACCAAAAGTACACGATTATAACACAGCAGTGAATGCCTGTAAAATCAGTGCACTGACAGGAGCTTTAGGAAAAAAGTGGCAGACATGATGTAATTTTTTGCAGACAAACAATGCATTCTGTGATACTTCGAGGCAGATTAAACAATCAGAATTATTTCAAGATGCCAGACCCCATGTGGTCAGTCAGAAATTGTGTATAAAATATCTAAAAAGCTCTAAATAGTCCCAGAGTGGTGTTAAAATGTAGGAAACACCAAACCATTATGAAATAAACATTTTTTTTGAGTATGTGGGTGTGGTTCTCCTTTAATCTGTTCTTTGACTTTTTCTACAGTTGAAGCTACTTTGGGCTCTGCCCTGATGTTTTCATTTCTTCATCTGTCCCACAGTATGCAGTCTCCACCCATCTCTCTATCACCTCTAGCTTCCTCAATTGTCCTGCCTGCACTACCCAGGATTCTGTACATACAGAAGCACTGGTTGGACCAGTGCTTGTACACCTTACTTTTCATCTTCTTTGACAGTCTTCTGTCACACACCACACCTGATGCCTTGTAACACTTAACAGCAGTACCTCTGATTCTAGCTTTGACCAACTTTGACTTCCTTCTCCTCGACTACCCCTTTCAGATACTTGAATATGTTAACCTTCTCAATTATTTTCACTTCTATCTCATTTTTCAGCTTTTTCTGATTTCCCCTATTTGCTGCAAAGACAACCATCTTGTTTGTCCTCAGTTTTATCCAGTGTGCCTTCAGTTTTACAATCCACTTCCCTATCCTTTGCTAAAGTTCTTATTCAGAGTCTGCCTATAATGACACATCATACTTGTTGATTAGTCCCCACCTACCTGTTTGCTAATGTAGTCTATCACTAGTATGAACACAAGGTGGCTCAGATTTAATGTCTGATGTTCACCCACTCCCACTGGGAAACCCTCTAAGAATTTGACCATTTTTGTACTTGTGTCATTGGTTGTGTGTTTGTCTGTGTGAGGCTGTGCTTTGGTATAAATTAAATATCTGATAGTACAGGTTAAATAAATAAGTTTGATCATGATTCATGGAACATGTTCTCTAAACATAATGTACAATATATTTAATTAAAAACACTACCAGACCTCATCATATTCCACTTATCCAATTTCCTCTAGTTTTTATTTTATTTTTTTGTATTTTATATATCTGTGGATGTTTAAGCATGTATATCTCCACCTGTTAGAGCATGTATGCATGTATGTGCATTTTTGTGTGTGTGCATATATTTATTTTAGTTTAGATTACTGTTTCCTAATCATTTTAATGGGATGCAGTAATTATACAAGCTGCATAACAAATATGAATTTGCACAGCTTATTTAGCTTTTTTGAATATATTGTCTAAGAGATAATTTTTTACTCTTGTTTTGAGGTAAATATTATCCTTTTTAAATAGTGTCAAATAAGCATCTTATAATAACTTAATGGTATTGTCAGTTATATTAGGATTTCATAGAATTATAGTTTAGTGATGTTAAGTTGTCTACTGACTAGGGCTTTAGGCAACTTTTCTAGGCTTGATGCAATTTAGGTCAGATTTTTAGTTTTAGTACATTTGTCTGGTAATTTCCACTTTCAGCTGTCTGGTTGTGCTTTGTGTTTTACATTGATTTTTATTGTAATTAATGCACATTTTATTTGTATGAGTTTAACTTGTGTAACTCTATTGTTTTTGCATGCTTTGAGTTTATATTATTTATGAATACTTAGCATGTGAAGTATTTTCATCACTTTAACTGTGTCTGTGGCTGAGTTAAAGTGATTGTATACATACTACACACAGAACATTGATAAGTTGTCAATTATATACACAAAGTGATGATAAATACAGAATACACAAGAGGAGCAGTTTGTGTAATAAATTAAAAATCTTATACTGTACATTACAGGAATGAGTTTGGGATGAGAAACAAAGCTATGAGTCCCAAACTATGTTTCCACATTCTACAATATAAGGTAGTCCTTTATTATGTAAATCTGATCACACAAAATCTATTTATTAATCTTTGTTGCTTATTTATGTCTGAATTTTATTTGTCATTAATTTCACTGGGTTGAAATAATTGGGTCTATATTATAACATTGAAGTTTTTAAACATCAAATGTTATAATATCAAACCCATAATGTTGAATGCTGAAAACAGCGAAGGTGCAGGACACCGAATTCTTTCCCAGGAAAAGAATTTGGTGGCCCGTTGCTGTGACTTCGCTGTTTTCAGCGTTCGATATGTTGGAACATTACAGGTCGGGTTCAGGTAAGTGTGCGATTGTGTGTAGGTTAGGGTTAGGGGGCGGGTTAGATGAGTTAGGGTTAGGAGCAGGTCAGGTAAGTGTGCAGTTGTGTGGACATTAGGGTTAGGGGCAGCTTAGGTGAGTTAAGGTTAGGGCGCGGGTCCGGTAGTGTGCGATTGTGTGTAGGTTAGGGTTAGGGGCAGGTTAGGTGAGTTAGGGTTAGGGCATGGGTCAGGTAAGTGTGCAGTTGTGTGTAGGTTAGGGTTAGGGGGGGTTAGGTGAGTTAGGGTTAGGGAGCGGGTGAGGTGAGTGTGCGATAGTGATGGACCTTAGGGTTAGGGTTGGGGTAAGGTAAGTGGATAGCTAGTAGTGTATGTAAAGTTAGTTTAGGTTTAGGTGTAGGAATTTAAGTGTATGTGTGTGGATTCCTGTTTTTTGTGTGTGTTTGTGTTGTGCGTATGTTTCTCAAAATAGCGATTTTTTTCCCTGGGAAAAAATTCGGTATTCTGACTGTTCGATGTTTTCAGATTTCGATGTTTGGGGTTCAATATTATAACATTCAATGTTTAAAAACTTTGAAGTCATAATATAGACCCAAAATAATTGTGTAAGTTGTTGACTGACTAGGGCTTTAGGTAGTTTCTAAAGGTTTTCATTCATGGAGTATGTTTTTGTTATTCTCTACTGTAGTTTCAATGTACTTTTTAATCTTTTTAGTATTATCAGGTTATTTGTGCACTTTAATACCGATGATTATAATAGAATGTATTGGTTTCATAGTTTAGTTATACTTTAGCTACTTTAATTTTAGTTTTGATATGTATTGCTGTTAGTGTCATTTTCTGATTGGATAGCTACACTCCATCTTTTATTTAAATTTTCATTATTTTGTTTTGTTTTGTCATTCTACTTTAATTGTATTTCTCAGGAGCTTATTTAATTAAACAGTATTTTCTTTGAGGGTGTTGTATGTGTTTTATGCGTGTATTATTTAAAGTTTTTTTCTTTCTTAGTTTGTGTAGATTTTCTTCATTTGATGATACAGAAACCCTATTTATATTTTTTGAGGACACAGATAAAGTAATTAATGCTTGGTGACAAAGAAGATCTACACAATATAACAAAAGAAAAATAAATCTTTTCATCCGTGGAGTGAAATTGTCTCATTCCCAGGGAAAATAATTCTTAAAAAGAAAATGAGATTATCATATTAGACAGCTAAATCAGGATTTTGAAACAGTTTAAAAACCGAATGAACTTTAGGCTAAACCAGTGAATAGACATGGGATTAATTATGCCAAAGTCCAACTGCAAAGCAAGATATGCTGAGTGGGGGCAGATTCCACCATCATTACTGGCTAGTATCGTAAAAGCTGAGAACCCTGAAATATTATTTAAATTTGATCACAGAACAGCTGTGTAGAAGATCCTATTAAAACATACCTACATTTGAAGTAGATTTTAAGAATATCAATAGCAACCAAAGCATTCATTCTACAGATAAAGTAATGGACAATTATTTAAGGGATATTAAGGGCCCATTTCTTCCATTTTATTTAAAGATGATACAGCTTTGAGAGAAGTGTAGAAGACCACTAACAAGATGAAAACCAATATAGTACTTAACCTCAATGTTTTTATTGCTTCACCATACAAGATATATAAGGAAAAAAATCAATATACTTCTAACCTATATATTTAACCATATTAGGAGGAATGTGTTAAAAACCCTTATTTAAACCAGTCCAGTCAATTATCATTTTCATTGTGAAATCAAACTTGCATCTTTCTCCCCTCAGAAATTACCAGCCTATTTAAATCCTGCTGTCAAGTTGTTGTCACTCATCTTAACATAAAGATTCCAAATAATAGCTCCAGCTTTAGTTTCATACTTTCTGTCTAGTCACATGAAAAATATGTTAACACCTATATAAACTTAACTTTCAAAATTATTATTTATCATACTAAGAAACATGTTTTGCCACTGATGTCTCAATGACCGTTAAAAAGGCACACATTCAATTTCTGAGAAATATTTTGTTTAAACATCTTTCTTTACAATTATTTACTAATATTATACATATTAATAACCAATAAGTTATTTCCTCAGTGATGTTTTCCAGTAATGGTCATACATCATCACCAATTAAAATAACAACTGCAAAGAGGAAAAATGTCACTTTTTCCATTTAATCCTTATACTGAAGTGCTTTTCTGGTTCATAGTAAGGAATCATTCAATAACAGGCAGAAAATATGTTTTTTAAAGTCAAAATTCATGCAGTTTGCAGATTATTCTCTTGTCATATTCAAGACAGCCTGTTATCTCTTTGAACCACCTTATTGAAACAATTAGAGTTCATTTCAGTATCCAACTATGATTTAAGTCCAGATAAATCAACTCTCATACCATTATACCCAAAGTATTTTCTTCCTCGCTCACCTCTTTCTCATAACATTTTAGTGGTTCTTATTAGCATTAAATATTTGAGAAATAAATTCTCAAATAAGGACCATGAATTGTATCCACTGCAATCTTTTGAGTTTGCTACATAATACACTTGTATAATTAGTCTATATTGAACTTTGATGTTTAAGCTAGAGTATCAGTGTAAAGATAAATGCTTTTTCTAGAATTATTTTATTTTTTCAATAACACATCTATAAGAAAAGATAATAACATTTCAAGCAGATACATTAACTAATATAGAGCTTTATTGGGAATATTTTTTCTGACCAGTGATTAGTTTAAAAAAATTAAAAAAACAGTGGGAGGGGCAGTAAAAATTCTAAAAAATGCAATATCATATAAGTAAATTTATCAACTTAATTAAAGTGCCTGGTTATTTAGATAGTTTCTGGATTCCTAGTATGCTGATTATGAACTTTAGTGTCCTAACCTTATTAAACCTCTCATAATTACACGAATTACACCGAGTCAGGTTCGACTTCCAGGGGCCAAAAATGCCAGAATTGGCATGTGAATCTAATTGTATTTCTAACTACCAATTAGTGACAAATACTGCTGGTGATTTCAACATATTTAATTATAGTAGCATAAGGCTTCCTTCAAAACATGCTGAATTATTTACTAGAGGGTTAACATTTGTACCCTCTAGAAGGGCTGTTGTTAAGAATGCTACTACTATGCTGAAATTATTCACAAGGAAGCTTAATTTGGCCTTGGTCTTTGATGGAACTGTGCCTATAGGAGAAAGTAGGTTACAACTAACTAGTATATTTAATCCTCAGATACATCCAACAATAAAAATGTTTGATCAAATGTGTGAATTGGACATTAGACATTTGTTAAATGAATCAAATATTTGTCATGAGATGAATCTTATGAATGAACAGAGGATACTGGTGGAAGATCTGAAAAACAGAGGAGATATTAGACTTATGCAACCCGATAAGGGGGGGCAGTCTAATAGTAATGAACCAATTTGATTACAATCAAAAAATCTGTTTACTGTATGATGATTCTTATGTTGAAGCTTCTAAGAATGAAATTAATATCGCTTATGCAAGGATTAATTATTGGTTAAATCATATGTTGTTTCAGGGACAAATTAAAGAGGAGGAGTACAACTTTATGAATATAGATACACCTAAGACTGCTACTATATTCGGTGTCCCTAAAATACATAAGGACCTTGAGAATCCACCTCTATGTCCTATTGTAGATGGGGGCCAGTCAAAAACTTACTTTATTTCTAAATATATTGATGAGTAATTAAAGAATAAAGTGGCAATCTTAGAACATCTATGCCTTGATGCATGGGATTTTTTGACTAAGTGTAATCAGTTGAATTCATGAGTTGCTGATATAATATTCATTACAGTGGATGTGAAAGATTCAGGTGAGAAAGTCTGTTTCACTGCCCAAAGGTAATAATCCTTTCAAAAGTATATACACAAGAAAAATCGAAAGAATCTTGAGAAGTAGAAAATGCCACTTGGTCAAAAAAAGAGTGAAATGATATGGATACTGGTAAGTATATTGCAGTGTGTGGTGCATGAATGAGAGACAGGGAGTGTCAAAATTAATGTTTGATATAAAGTTATTGTATGCACTGAATTGTTGCTAATCACAAAATTTCAATGTCTGCGGATGGAGCAGTGGTGTAGCAGTTAACGATGTCGCCTCACAGCAAGAGGTTCTCCTGTTCGATTTTCAACTGGGGTGTCTTCTGAGTGGAGTCTACATTTCCTTCCCGCATTTGTATGGGTTTCCTCTAGGTACTCCGGTTTCCTCCTGCATTCCAAAGACATGTGTCGGGAGCATTTCTCCCCTTGCCTCTGTTGAAAATAGGCTCTGTCGTAGTCAGACTTTCCCAGTCAACAAATGTTAAATAAATAATAAAGGGAGACATTCTATCCATACACAATGGAGAGCAAAAAGAATATTATAGGTAATGTTAAATTTATTTAGACAGAGAATGCTAACTCTATAATGACCAGCAAGACTGCCAACTGTCTGGAAACAGACTCATAGTAGGCAATGCATGCCGAAGAGGACTAAATGTGGTGAGTTAAATGAGTGGATTATGCGCAAGGAGTATGTACCTGTGATAAGATAATATCCATACATTTATATACACATCATGGCCACTTAGGTTATGGAAAGAGGAGTTTGCAATATAAAAATGGGGGAGAGGGAAGGAAATGGGAAAACACTGGAAAATAATTTGCAAAGATTCAAATGATATTATCAGGAACTATATCAATTAGAAAGTAAAGAGGTGAAGGGCATGAAGGAGGAAGAACACAAGTGGCAGTTTCCAATGGTAAACTAAGTAGAGGAAGAAGCAGCCAAGACCTCAGAGACCCAATATCAAGGGAAGAAGCACTGCAAGCATGGGAGAGAATGGCAAAGAAAAAAATTACCAGGTAGCAATGGTTTACAGATTGAGCAATGAGAGGTAGAGAAAGTACGGGTGATAGATGAGTGAAACTCTTTAACCAGGTCATGGAAAAGGAGACCCCCCCCAGCACACAGAAATAAGCAACTGTGGTAGTACTACACAAGGATGGAAAAGACTAGCAATACCTACCCTCATACAAACCCATTACAATACTGAATCATAATTATATGTGTTTCATGGAAATACCGGCAGATAAATTAGGAAAACTACTTAAAAAATTATATACTATTATCAAACAGGGTTTGTGGAAGGAAGAAGAACAAATGGTCATTTAATAAAACTGTTAATGATAATAAAAGATACACAAGAGGGGGAAAAGAGCTAGTTCTCCATTCACTAGATGCTGAAAAGGCATACAACAGAGTAGAATGGAAATAAATGTTTGAAGCCTCTCTGAAATGGAGTCTTCTGAGAAAATGGGTGAGTATGGTTCAGAAACTATATAGAGGGGTAATATAGAAGATCAAAGTGAGAGCTAGAGTGCCAGAATAAATTCTGAATGAAAGAGGCTTGAGGCGAGGTGTCCATTACCCCCCTCCTTGTTATCTGTGATTTATTCAGAGCCCTTAGCAGAAACAACATTTTAAACCACAGGAACTAATATGCACTCTAGAACACTGTAACTGGAACCCACTGAATACTTTACCCTTAGATACAGCAGTTGAACATTTTAATAATACTTTCCTCAATATACTCAACAGTATGGCACCCCCTAGAACAGTTCATATCAAAACAAATTCTGCTCCATGGCTTACTACTGAAACAAAAACCCTCCTTAAGCAAAGGGACAAGGCCTGGATCTCCTGGCATGCTAGCAAAACTCTGCCTGATCGTATAACTTATCAACAATTCAGGAACAAAGTTAAACACCAAATCAAGCTATACAAAAAGAACTATTAAACTAACATGCAAATTAAGTTTCAAAATCACCCACAAAAACTCTGGGCTACAATAAAAAACATGCTCAATCCCAGACAAACCACAAACCCCTCGCCCATCTTACCAAATAACTCAGAAACCACCACTGAACAGTTTAACAAACACTTTACAGAAAGCATTCTTGTACTAGCCAGAGATAACCAAAATAACCCACAAACAACTAACAATCTTAATAACAAAACCACCTTCTCATTTCAACCCATCCCCACAAAAAAAAACAGAAAAACTCCTAAAAAAATGTAAACCAACTACAACTGCAGCTGATAACTTACCAGCAGAGTTCCTGAAAATCGCAGCTGAGGCTATATCTTATCCCATATCAATACTGATTAACCACTTGATTTCTGAAAACTACATCCCTACAATCTGGAAAATTTCTTATATTATCCCTCAATATAAAGGTGGTAAATCAACTGAACTAATTATTTGCCCATAGCTATCCAATCCCCAATTTCAAAACTCCTGGAGAAATGTATACATTCCAAACTTATGAGATATCTCACTTCCAGTAACTTACTTGCCATCTCCCAGTATGGATTTAGATCATCCCATAGTACAACCACTACTCTACTTAGCTTTACCAATACCATAAACCAATACAGGAATGAGGGAAACATAGTCTCATCAGTTTTCTTGGATATGTCTAAAGCCTTTGACACAGTCTCCCACAACAAATTTCTAACTGCTCTGTCAGACCTAAAGATACACCCTTCATGCGTCTCATGGTTCCACAGTTACTTACCAGGTCATAGGCAGGCAGTAAAGTGGCAATATGACCTCTCCACACTTCTCCCTATTACCCCTGGGGTCCAACAAGGATCTATACTTGGCCCTTTTCTTTTCAGCATTTTCACAATAACCTCAACTCAGCCACCTCACTTGCCACCATTATCCAATATGCAGATGATTCGGCACTAATATTTGCAGCCCCTACCATGCAACAACTTCAGGACAAAAGACAACAGGCCTTTACAAAAATTGAAACATTGTTGGCTATCACTCAACTTATTCTTAACCCCCAAAAAACAAAATATATGATCTTTCAACCTACCAGACCACTAGATTCCACCCCAGAGTTCCACATCACAGGTAATGACAACACAATAATTACACCTTAACCACCAAACTACTAGGAGGCATTGTAGACGATAAGCTAAGATCTGACTTGTATATATCACAAACAATTTAAAAAGTCCACAAAAAATGAACACCCTTTACAGAAACCAAAAGTTTTTAACAGACTCCTCAAGATCTGCCATAGCCAGAACCCACCTACTAGCAACACTGTTTATTTATTTACATTTGTTGACCGGGAATGTCCAACTGGACGTAGGTCCATTTTCAGTGGAGGCCCGGGAAGAAAAGCTCCACAGTTAAAATAAACAGACAGTAGTTACATTGGATTACATAGCGATTAACAATTTAACATACCAATTACTTACACGCTTCACCCATCCTTATCAACCTTAAAAACAGATTTAGTTAAATTGAATACATACTATAACACAATAGCTAAATTTGCTACTGCATGTTTACACAGGTCACATCGCTATCTAGCCCTCAAAAAACTCTCCTGGTTTGAATTATCTCACCTTTTTGCATACAACCAATTAATCATGGCCCACAAATTACTCTATAAACCTGAAAACCCCATCTCTCCAATGCTTACTACAACCTTACTCTAACTCTCAAACACTACAATCATCAAATAAATCTTTACTACAAGTCTTTAAAACTAACAACACTGCAGGAGACTCCTTATACTCTTCCTATATGTCAAAAACCTGGAACTCCCTTCCCATAATATTACAACCACTGACAACACATACCAGTTTAAAAAACTACTCAAAAATGATCTAACTGACACTTGGCTCTGCTCATGCTACACCCCTGGCTTATCTCCTGTTATTATAAGTACACTCTCCATTAATTATTCAGCCTGTCTCTTGGACAATGATCTGATTTGTATTATGATTTTTCTTTTTTTCTTTCTGTTCTTAAATGAGTGTTAAGTTCTTAAATGAGTGTTAAGTCTAGAATTATTTTCCCTTTACAAATGTAAATTAATACTCATAGGTTCTATGCTAATAATATCACTATGTTAAGTTCCATATCTGATGTTTTATCTATTGTTAGACTTGCTGTATCTACTGTAACTTATGTTGTATATATTGTTTGTCATGCTGTATTTACTGTTATTAATGTATGTACTGTCACTTTTCTGGAGCTTTTCTCCCCAGGCCTCCACTGAAAATGAGCTCTGCCCAGTCGGACTTTCCTGGTAAACAAATGTAAAATAAATAAATAATGGATTTCAGCATTAGAGAGTATGAGTGGGGAGGAGTAGAGAAAACAATCACACTGTATGCTGACAATACATTATTGATTATGACCAACTACAAAGATGATCTACAGAAGGGGGGTATTAAAACATTTTGGGAAAGTTATGAGTTATAAAGGGGAACAGGGAAAAAACAAAAGCAATATTAGCAACAAAAAAGGAGAGAAGGGAAGAAATGGTAAGGAAGAAGGGGATACAGGAGGAACCAATAAAATATCTATGCATATGGCCAGCCAGCACATAAGAGAAATCAGCAAAAAACACTTAAAACAAAATCTATCTTAAAGTAAAAGAACAGGTGAAAAGATGGAAAATAGTAAAAAAGAATGTAGACCAAAGTGTGCAGGTGATTCAAATGTGCATAATGTAGCAATTTCTCTATGCATGGCAGGCATTCTGGACATTACCAGGCCCAGAACTGATGAAGAAGGTTAAACAATTGTGTACAGATTTTTTTTTTTATGGGAAAGAAAAAGGCCATGTGTGGTGTGGCATAAAGTGATGGAGACAGTAAGGAAAGGAGGGCTGGAATCTCAGCCCTATAGACCAGTCTGAAGGCTTGCCTTATAGCAAATGTAATAAGACTTACTGATATAGTATTTGAAGCAGACTGGAAGGAAATAATTAGAAAAAAAGAGGAAAGTTGGAGAGGGAAGAGGGATATTGTAGATGTTTTGCTGGAAACGCCAAATAGAGACTTGCAATTGACCCGGATAAGAGAAGAACAGAGAATTTTTTGAAAAAAAGTGGAGGGACCTGCACATTGGAAGCATAAAAAGACAGACTAGTAGCAACAGGGGGACTTAACAGGAATGCAACTCAAAGGAAAATTGTATGGGCATGGTATACTAAACAAGACAGAGTAAGGTATTGATTATAGTCAGTAGCTAGTGATATACTGAAAACATGGGACGAAGTGAAAGAGGAGTTTCATCTGAAAGATGGACCAGAATGGGAATATCAAAGGGTCAAAGGTAGTTGGAATAAATAGGAAAGAGACAAAGGAGAAGAAAAGGTGATGCCAGAATTACAAGAAATAGAGCTAAAAAGAATGGATGGGAGACAGACAAAAGGATTAAAGAATAGGGAGAAACTGGTTAAGAGCAAATAATAGGAGAGAGAGAGAGAGAGAGAATTAAAAGAAACAATAGGAACAGGAAATAATAGTACTAACTGGAGACAATGAGTGTGAAGAGATAATAAGATTACTGTGATATACAAAGGCATGTAGGTTTAGAATCTTCACATGGAAATGTCTCCACAGATATTTTTATAACCTAACAAAGCTAGCAAAGATGCATATGGACATAGGTGATGTGTGGAGAGAAAACTGGTATATGTATTTATTTATTTATTTATTTACTGTTGTTAACCAGGTAGTGTCTGACTGGCAAGTAGCACCTTTTCAGTGGAGACACGGAGAGAAAAGCTCCAGTACATCTATCAGTATGCAAAGACTAAGTAGTCATGTACATACATTAACAAAAAAAGACATTAAAAAAAATTAATTTAGCATATAAAATACAAGTAGTAATGAAAACAATAATACAAGTGGTAATGAATACAGTAATGAATACAAGAAGCAAATATGCATTTAAGCAAAGTACAATAGAAAAGCAATGAGGCATGGTGGAGAAATGTATAAAATAATCTGTCAGAAACTTATTGAGTCAGACTGAGTAGACAAAAGGTGATAAGTGGTGGCTACTTAAGGAGCAGAAAAGATGTAGAAGGGGGTTGTAAAGTAGTAGGAGAGAAAGACTAGCCAGGAGGAATGCAGGGGTAGAGCCAGTTACTACTGAGAAATTCCTTTTTTTTTAAATGAAGACAAGTTGGAATTTTTTTGGATATGCTGAGGAAGAGCATTCCAGACTTTTGCTATTTTACAGGAGTAGAGGGAGTCACCATAATAGTTGTGAGACTGGGAAACTTTTAGCATTGGTCTGTCAGACGATCTAAGGGACCTACAGTTGGAGTCAGGTTGGACCAAGCTAGCGATTGCAGGAGGGAGTTATTGGGGTTGTGTATGACTTTGTGGGCAATGGTGAGTTGGTTTAGTGCTAACATGTTTGGGAGTTCTAGGGAGTTGAGTTGTTGAAGAACGAAACAGTGATGGGTTTTATGGGGCTGACTGGCTGAGAACTTAGCTATTTAGTTGTAGCAGGATGCTAGGTTATTAAGATCAGTATTACGAAGGTTGCTGAAGATATGTTAGCACTAAAGTAGGGTAGATAGTAAGTGAGATCTTGCAGTAGCTAACCTGGCTTGGTGTGTAAGAAATGTTTTTTTCCCTATAGAGAGCTCTTAGTTTGGAGTGGGCTTTATGATAGTCAAGGGGATGTGTCTGCAAATTTTAGTTTATTGTCTATTGTTACGCCTAGGAGCTTGGCCCGGTTTGTACGTTCAATTTTTGTACCATTAGAGGAGTGAATAGAGAGTGGTAGTGAGCTGAGCTTGAATGATTTGTTTGAGAAAATCATTAACTTGGTTTTGTTAGGGTTTAGGATGAGTTGATGGCTAGACAGGTAATTGTCAATGTCCTGGAAAGATTTTTCCATTTTGTGTTGAAGTTTTTGGGGGGAGTGGGCTGAGCAAATAAGAGAGGAATCATCGGCATACTGGATGATGGTGGCTAATTGGGTGGCAGTGTTTAGGTTGTTGGTAAATATAACAAAGAGAAGGGGACCAAGTATGGATCTTTTGGGTACCCCTGTAGTAACTGGTAGTAGTGAGGAAATACTGTTCTCCCATTTTGTAGCCTGTTGACAGTTAGACAGATAGCTGTGGAACCATGTTAGTGATGATGGGTTGAGATTGTTGGCTGGGAATTTGTTAAGTAGCAGCTGGTGTGATATGGTATCAAAGGCTTTTGACATATCCAGGAAAATTGCTGAGAATAGGTACCCATCATTTTTGTGGTGATGGATAATATCAGTAAAGGTTATTAGTCCTGTGTTAGTACTATGCTTAGGTCTGAAGCCATGCTGAGAGGTGGATAGTAGTTTGTTATTTGTGAGGTGATTCATGAGTTGATGGTGTATGCATTTCTCTAGGATTTTTGCTATGGGAGAGAGGATGGCAATGGGACAATAATTTGCTGTTTTTGTAGAGGGGCCACCCTTATGGAGGGGTATAATGTGAGAAATTTTCCAGAGGTGAGGGACATTCTGTTCTGAGATAGAGTGATTGATTAGGATGGATATGGGGTAGGCGATGGATGGAGCAGCTATTTTTAGAAATCCGTTGGGTAGATGGTCAGCAGCAAGGCAGCAGGGTTTTAGCTTACTTAGTAGTTTTTATGTAAGAAGTTTGAATGGGTTTAAAGGAAAAAGAGTTTGTGCTATCAGATGTAGGTGAGGGGATAGTGAATTGTAGGTTTTCTTTGTTATTCAAGAGGGAGGTGATGGAATTGATGAAGTGAGAGTTGAATTGTGAGGCTAAGGGCTCAGAGGTGTTAGGAGTGGAGGGTACGGGGAGGAGGATTTACCAGGGTTAAGGAGGTGGTTGATATTTTGCCAGAACTTTTGTGGGTTGTGTTGGTGCTTTTGTTGGCAGGATAGAAAGTAGGATTTTTTATTGCTGATGACTTTTTCTTAGCTTAATTTTTTAATTGCTGATATAGGGTGGTCATTTTTGTCTTTGGTCATGTGATATAGTGTCCAGGCTTTATCCCTCTATTTAATTAGCAGTTTGGTTTCCTTAGCTAGCCATGGTAGTTGTTTAGATTTGTGGTAAATTTTTCTGATGGGGGCAAAATTATTTAAGATGTCAAGGAAGTTTCTGTTGAAGTATTCCACTGCAAGGTCTAGTTCTAGGTGTTTTAATGGGAACATTTGTTCTTGAGCTGTGAGGCACTTGCATAATACAAGCCCAAGTTAAACATTCTAATAACAAATGATTGGAGATAGGACAGGTCATCCAAAAGTTATTTTTGCTTGGGTACAGTCCCAAATGAAGATTAGGAAATAACAGGATTAATAATGACTTTAAGGGGGAAAAAGTAATCACAAATAAATGGAAAAAAACATGAATCTCCCACAAGACAAGCATAAGAAACGTTAATATGGCAAATAGCAGAAGAAGAAAATGAAGCAGGATAAAAGAAAGGAAGAAACATGCAACAAATGGCAGTAAGGAAATTGAACCTAGGCAGGAGAGTAAGTCGGAAATTAAAGATGAAAGTAAGAGAAGATAATAATAAAAGCAAAAGTGGTGGTCAGAAGGAAATTAGCCATTAATACCCAGAGAAGAGAAGGAAGTTTAATGCTGAAATAAAAAAGGAGCAATAAAATGTTAACTGTAGGAGACAAAAGGAGTGGAACTGGTGTATATAGTTAAGGGGAAGGGAGAGAGGGAATACAGAAATGGGTAGTAGCAGCCCAAATAAGTGGGAAAGAAAAAGATGAAGAAAACACTAAAAACACTAATTTAGGGTTGAGTGTAAAGTGAAATGGGAAGAGGAAACAAAATAAAGAATATGAGGAAATTAAGTATAGCACCATGTTTGAAGAGAACACTATAAACATTGGTAGTGATGTGAAGCATACAAGGCAGATCTTCTGGAGTACTACTTTGGTGAAGTAAGTCATTTACACTAAGAGCAGGTCTTTTGGAATCCGGTCCCCAGGAGTAAGCCTGTTTATATATAGGTCTTACACTAAAGTAAGTCACTTACACTGAGAGTGGGGCTTTCGGAATCTGCCCCCCCCCCCCTCCTGGGAGTAAGCCTGTTTATATATAGGTCTTACACTGAAGTAAGTCACTTACACTGAGTGCAACTCTTTTGAAATCTAGCCCTTTGTATTCTTGGGAAACTCATAATATGGGTGTATAAAGCAAAACAAAAACAATCAGAAGATTAAGTTTAAAGGGGGTGGATAAAAGAGGAAAATAAAGTTGCAAATCTTGGTACTGGGTACTAAATCTAGGTTCCAGTATTTGGCACTTAACTACACAATAATGAAAGATCCAGCCACCAAAGTAACAAATCAGTGCATGGGGATTGCACCAGTTATGTTAAATTAATCTGTTGAGAAAAAAAAGGATGTGATTATGTTAAAAAAAAAAACAGCAAATCAATACAAGAACCAGTGTCTGACCACAGGAAAACAAGTTCAAAATGTCAGCAAAACAGGAGAACGACAAAGAAAAGTTTCAAACTGGCAATCCACTCCACATCCATAAAGCTCTCAGCTCAAAATATGAAATCAATACTCACAAAGAACTCTAAAAAAATGAAAAGGATGAAGCTAGTACCCTGGAGATCCAGAACAGGAATCATACTCAATGGGAATGTTTTTTCAACATTCTAAACAAGTTGAAATAGCAACTCTAGGAAACAAGCCTGGGACCACTGTTGTTGGAAACTTCTCCAAAAACAAATCAAAGTCAAACAGATGAAAAGCTGTATTCCTGAACACAATCACAGGGCCTGTCATGGTGGCCAAACACTGCAGCCATCACAAAACTCTGACATAGCAAGCTATAGCAGGCTATGACAAGGCTCCCTAATGAACTGTTGGCACTCAAAATGCTGAGTGCCTATGAGCTGGAAAAAAGACAGAAAACACAGAAGAGTAAATGTCAAAAATCAGGGTAAGTCCCCCACAACCCCCAAATATATAGCTCCAAGACTGCCATACCTCAGAGAAAAGGCAATGTTCCGAGAAATGGCCATCTTAGACTTGGTATATGTAAGTACCATCTTTCAACCATTCAGTCTGTATTTTGGGACTCAGCCTAGCTGGTTCTGACATTACAAATGGTTACCCTATAACAAATATAGATCACCTACTGTGCTATGATTCAACAGTATACAGTATACAAGCTAACTTGTAACAATATAAAAGCATCAAATGAGCACCAAAAATATCTATGAAAACTAACAAATAAAACAAAGTACTCAGTCCAAACAAGTGAGTAATGTGTAGAATCAATCCAAAGATTCATCTGAGAGCAATTAAGTTACTGCCATCTTCAGAAATGTGTAGTACCAGTGCTGGCTGGTACAGAAAGCCATTTATATTACAGATGAAATGTATAGGATTTTGCTATTCAAATAAACAAAGAAATAACTAAATAAACAAAGGGAAACCACAAAGCCTTCTTCAGTTACTTTAGGAACCTCCATGGCAAAGCCCAGGTTTGTTCCGAATTAGTACTTAACAGTATCACTTATACCAATCCTGTTGACTTAGCCAACCTGCTACCAGACAGGTTTAGTTCAAACTTTACCCCCATGTCCCCCCAAAGGCCCTTTCAACATCCCCGATACTTGTCCCACACCTCACATTTCCATAGATCAGTTGCTAAAGACCCTATCCAAGGCAAAGAACATGGCTTCCATGGGACCTGATAGCATCCCAGGCTGTATTCTGCACCATTTCCAGCAAGAACTGGCTTCGTCATTGAGCACCCTATTCAACCACAGCTTAAGTACAGCCTTCATTCCAGGAGAGTGGAGAAGTGCCATTGTCATCCCCTTGCACAAAGGTGGTGCCACTACTGACCCTGGAAACTATTGCCCCATTAGCTTGGCAAGTCTTATCTGTAAATCCATGGAATGTATTATTATGGATCTCATAAACTAGTTCACAGGCAATCTCCAGGCATTTGACCCTCCCAGTTCGGATTCGTTAAGGGCAGATCATGCCTGTTGAACCTGGTTGGCTTCTTTGAGACTGTCACCAAGACCCTGGAAGAGGGAAAGTTAGTGCATATAGCTTACCTTGACTTGGACAAGGCCTTTGACATAATCCCCCACTTGGGCGTCATCGAAAAACTAACACAGCTTGAGGTAAATCCCTATCTCATCAGGTGGGTGGCCAACTGGCTCACTGACAGGACGTCAGCAGAAACACAAAAACTGAGCAAAGTTCCAAAAAGCCCAACACTAGGCTGAAAAATTCTCAAGTCATTTTATTCTGGTACCTCGGCCTTTCAGCTTCAAGGTATTTGAAGCTACACCAAGTACTGATTTTGATACTGGTTATGGTCATCTGTATGTACCATCTTCCAACAAAAGTAATTGTATGCCACCTAAGCTATCTATGAGCATTAAGATGTATGAAAATGTTGTTTGTAGTCAAGCTGAACATGAATTTGATGTATTTCTGAAAGGAGAAAAAAGTTATAATTTGTTGAAGGAAGAATGGAATGAGCTACAAGGAACACGTTTGAAGTTAAATGAGTGTGTTTTTCGGCAAGCTGATAAAGGGAGCAATTGGGTCATAATGAATAGAAAAGACTATGAAAAGATGGTGAAATATGTAATTACTGTGGCAGATGATTATGTTGAACTAAGCATTAATCCATTATCTAGATTTAATAAGGAATTATTGGAGATCTTGGAAAGATTGGGGTTCCTGAACAATAGAGATATTCAAAAATTGTTCATAAGGGAACCAAAGGACCCAAGATTTTATGCATTGCCCAAGAAACATAAGAACTTAAACTCCCCTCCAGTTAGACCCATTGTCTTTATGATTGGATCATATCTGGAGAATGTGGGTAGATTTTTGAATTGTCACTTAATGAAATATTTGAAAAAAGTACCATCTCATATAAAAAATACAGGAGACTTATGTGAAAATCTTAAAAGGATTAAATGGCACAATAATTATTTTTGGACTACGGTGGATGTTAGTTCACTATAGAGATATTGATATTAAGAGGGGTCTAGAGGCAATGGGGAGAATGATAGGGGAAGGTCCTCTCTCCTCATTAATTTTATTCCTGTTGGAATTCTGTTTAACACATAATTACTCCAGTTGGGAAGAACTATTTTTTCTTCAGAAAAAAGGTACAGCAATGGGGGGTGGTATTTGCCCCCTTATATGCAGTGGTTTATATGGGTGATTTTGAAAATCAATTTGTATATCAAAATCATTTTATGGAGAATGTGGTGTACTATGGAAGGTTCATTGATGATTTAATTTTTGTATGTAAAGATGAACAACAAGACTTTTTGAAATTCATGGAGGATTTGAATAATATAGGACATGGTTTAAGTTTCACTCATCAGTTAAGTTCCACCAGCATTACTTATTTGGATGTGGAATTATATGTGAGTGAGGGGAATTCAATACAATTGAAACTACATAGAAAATGAACTGCATAAATAATTTTTTTACACACAGAATACATGCATTCCCCACACTTAATTAAGGCTTTGCCCTTGGGAGAATTCAAATGTATTTATTTCAATATATCTGAAGAGGGGCTGAAACAAATGTTTCTAGCGGATACCTTTGAGAGAGTGAGGTGTAAGGGCTACTCAGAAGGCCTTCTACAGGATGCTAGGGATATAGTTTTAGGGGTTCAGAAAGTAAAGAAATCAAAAGGAACATACACGAGGCAAAAGGAAAATAAGAATAAAGGTGATAATCAGAATAAGACTGGTGTAGATCAATTATTTTTGTGACAAAAGGTTCTCCCTTCTCTCACATAGTTGAAAACATTATTAGAAAATGTTGGTATATGATGGGAGAGGATATAAGCATAAGGCATCTTTTCCCTGAATGTGTATCCTTTTCTTATGGTAGATTTGGTAATTTGAAAGAAATACTAAGTGGAGATGGTGAAAGAACAATGAAGGCAGGTAGAATAGGCATGCACCCATGCGGTAATTGCAATGCCTGCAGTAGGGTGAGAAATCTTGATGAATCCAAAATTAATGGTAGACTTTATAAGGCCAGAGAAGTTTTCCATTGTATTTCACAGGGTGTTATTTGTATTATAAGCAGTAATTGTGAAAAGGTTAAATGGTACATAGGGCAAATTAAAAGGAAAGTTAAAGTGAGAGTTATGTAGCACTTAGGGGATATTAGGAAAAGGAATTATTTGAATCCAGTAGCAGAACATTTTGTAACTGTACATGAGGGATGTAGTAAAGACCTGATTTTTAGTGTTTTGGCACGTCCCTTTATGGCTAATGGAGGAAACCTTATAAACTAGTTAAACAAACTAGAGTGTAAAATGATAATAAATTTTAGAACACTTCAACCCAGGGGTATGAATATTGATAGTAATTTAACTTTGTAAAATTAATGTTTTTGGGGAACTTTTATCTGTTGTGATACTATTTGTTTAGACAGCATGTATTTAAGGTATTAGGAACATAAGATGTTAGATCTTTAAATGTTTAAAATGCTTTGGTCAGAGAAATTAAAGCATAAAATATTATGTAAATGTGTAATTTATTGAAATGGTTATTATACATTTTATACAACATGCAAAATGAATAAATTGTGTGATTTTAAGAATTTGTATTCAAATATATATTGAAAATAACTTTGCTCTTGTAGTAGAAAAGGTGCTGTGGAAACTTGTGTCTTTAAGAAATGTGAAGTGAATATTACTGGTGAAAATTGCATTGATTAGATTTAATTAATTTAATGAGCTTAATTGCACTTGGATGACTATATAAAATAAGGGTGTGATGTGATATCAGTACTCCTTGAATATGAAAGGCCGAGGTACCAGAAAAAAATTACTTGAGAATTTTTCATCCTGGTGCTTTTTGGAGCTTCTCTCAGTTTTTGTGTTTCTGCTGATGTTTGTTTGAAGTGGAGGTGGTTTGTGTATACTATGTCACTGACAGGACCCTCAAAGTCAAAATAGCTGCCTCCACCTCCAATAGCAGACCTGTCACTAGTGGAGTTCCCCAGGGATCTGTCCTGGGACCCCTACTGTTTCGTATCTACTTCTCAGTGGTCCGGGCAAAGACAAAAGGTCTGTGGCTAACCAAGTTTGCAGACGACTGTAAGTTGGGTGCTGTGATTGACTCCCCAGATGATGTTAACATACTGCAAGATGGTCTCACAGAAACTAATTACTGGTGCCAAAGTCATGGCCTCACGTTAAATGGATAAAAAGTATCATCATACCATTCGGCAAAAACACAGCCCCTACTGATTACCACATCAACTGCAACCCCCTAAACACACAACCTATGGTGAGAGACCTGGGCACTCAGGTTGATAACAACCTTTACATTTGACTATCATGTAGCGGCAGTGGTCAGAAAAGCCTTTACTTGGTTCATCTCATAAGTAATGGGATTGCATCCAGAAAAAAAGGAAGTTATTACCGCTCTATACTCCTCCCTCATTAGACCAACTCCCAGTTGGTATGTACCTGTCCAAACATCTGCACCAAATGGAAAAGCCACTGAAATACCTCACAAACAGAATCCATGGCCTCCAACACCTGTCCTATGTGGACAGGCTCAAATCACTATTACTCTATTCAGTATCGTACAGATTGCTCAGGGGTGATCTGTTTCTCGCCTTAAAGGCAATCTCAGATCCTGCCCTACTAGAGATGCTCCATATCTGTAAGTCTAACTCCTCACGCATTACCCACTCAAAAGGCCTGAATCTAATATGTGACATCAACAAAACCTGCTGGAGAGATAGATTTGTCTCCCAGATGCTGCCCCATCTCTGGAATAGACTTCCAATACATGTCAAACAGAGCACCTCACTGACCCTCTTCAACAGCAACCTTGATGAGTGGATGGGAAACCACAAATTTGTCCCCAGGGTTCCACCTGTGTTCCTCACTGATAGGGGTAACAGGTGCTGATTGAGGTTTATTTTTGAGGATAAGCTCTTGGCTAGGCTTGTAAGGGCCCCAGGGCCATTAGACTAGTAACCTTCTATGATCCTATAAATAAAAACACTTACTTCCTGGATTTTCTATTTCACATGAAACTAGCCAAGGACTGCAGCATAAGTGGCATAGTGGGATAAAGCCTCAACTATGGCACAGGCAACATCAATGAAATACGAAGCACAAAACCAAGTGAACCAAGTAAATAATGCCACTAGCTGAATGTGACATTGTGTTTATGTGTTTATTGTGAATGTGTGTTTATATACAGATAAATTCAAATTAAGGACCTCAATATATGATGTTGGGGTGATTCATGACATATGTCATATCATGCAGTTTAGTAAAAAAAGACATATTTGGTAAAAAAGACATAGGTTGTGACTGTACAGTAAACAGTTCATTTATAAAAAATGAGCATAATTAAAAAGACCTTGGAATCACAGCCAATGGCACACTAAACTTAAGTCAACAAAATTGTTCAGTAATTCAAGCAGAAAACATGAAATACTTGGTATCTTAGAAGCCTCCAAAATTTCAAAACACAAACATGAAAAATAAACAAAAAATGCACCAAGGAGGCAGCAACTGGGAACAAAATTCATTTATTGGTGCTTCTGGAACCTCAGCATACAGCCTTCAAGAAATAATATGCTGAGGTACCAGAAGCACCAGTAAATGAATTTTGTTCCCAGTTGCTGCCTCCTTGGTATATTTTTTTGTTTACCTTAGAAGCCTTTCAGAAGTGACCTCTACTTGATCATTAATGCAATGTCTGATCCCAGTTCTAGTTGATATTCACCACTAGAGAGGTAATACCAGTTCAAGAATCCTATTGTTGAAAATAAACATTAACAAAAATAAATCTTCAACACATAAGAACAAGTTTCTGGTTAAAGTCAAATCTATTCATCAATTATGGTTTTAAAAAACAACCTTAATGTAGAAACATGGAAAGTAAAAACAAAAAAGACAACAAACAGGGTAATAGGAATCACGTTTTTCAAAGGCCACCAGGTCACAAGGTTGCAAACCTCTCACCTCTAAATCTTAGGAATCATTCTGCTTGGGGGTGCACAGTATAGAATGTGTGCATTTAGAAAAAAAAATCTTTTTTTTTTCACTAGAGGACTTTGTTGGTTTCAGTGTTAGAAAATGAGTTTTAAATAAGATGTTGGAAGTAAAGGAATTAAAATGGAAAATTTATTTGAAAGCATCCAGTTTTCCAGGGCTGAATGATAATGCTACTTTGAAATGTTCTTTAAAATCTTTACCTGTCAGGCAAACATGTATATATGACTGGTTGAATGGTATTGTGTGATTTTAATGTATTTTAAATGGTTTTGTTTGTTGATTTTAATTTAGTTCTTATAAAGTCCTATAATAATTAAGAACAAAAGCACTTAACTTTAAATAAAGCTGTTGTCCTACAGGAGTTTTTTGAAATTGTTTTCAAATGCACATAGGTCGAATAGTCATGCCTGAACTACAACTATGCTGAAACTGAAAAAGATGGACTTTCAGAAGGAAAAAAAGCATAAACAATGCATGAAAACAAAGTAAAAGATAAACTGAAAGCATTTTTACAGGAACGAGCCCTGCATACCCACCAGACTTATATATACCAATTTCATGGTCATACGATCACAAAGAAGGCAGAAATCTCTCAAACAAAATAAATTACTGCTGGAGCACATTTATGAACCATACCGATAGTGACTACCTTTCCTATAAAGTGATTCCTGACTCCAGCTTAAAAAAATAGAATACAGAAATATACATTCCAAACATACAAATAAATTACTGAAGGCTTACATCTTGCGCAGAACCACTATTCAGCTTTCCATCTCTTGATAAACTTACCCCTCAAATAATTTTTCATTCACTGTAAAATCTGTACCCTGCACTCATTCAGCAAAACAGTTCATCAATAAACTGTGCAGCAGCCATATATATATATATATATATATATATATAGAGAGAGAGAGAGAGAGAGAGAGAGAGATTATATATATAGATAGATATAGATATAGATGTGTGTATGTGTGTGTGTATTTATGCATTTTATGTATACACAAATATACAAATAAATATATGTATGTATATATATATATATATATATATATATATATATATATATATATATATATAATCCCCAAACAGCCACCTGTGCACGTATAACATGAAGTGCGTGCACGGAAAAATTTCACAATAAAACATCAAAGTAAATCCAGCACTGCACCGAAACACCATCAGCCAAAAATAAGCTTCAAATACAGCAGAAGGAGCAAATAACTTTAATAGATCGCAGACAGCAGAAATACACACTCCAAACCGGTTTCACCTCATAGGCGTCATCAGTGGATTATACCCAGTGCCTTCATCACAGCATTAAATATGTCTCCCTTAAAGAGACATGCCCAAATTCTAAACAAGCACCAATATATAAATAAAAATAAAAAATACAGAAAAATACAAACATCATATCATTAATGCAATTAATACATATATACACCTATATATCTCTATCCTTAGTAATCTTTATATTGTATTCACCCAAAAAACCTAACTTTTTAAAGAAACTCATTTAAACTGGGTTCGTATAAAGCTCCCAAATTCAAAATCCACATTCTTTCCTTTTTATCCAACAATAAATGTTTTTCAGTTTCTCATATTAATACTACATATTGTATCGATCCCTGTAAATATAAAGTGTGCCGTGACATGATCAATTTTATGTTTATATAGGGCACTTCGTACCCGCTGATATTTAATGTCACTTATATGTAATGCCACTCTACTTTTGAAGGATCTTGATGTTTGGCCCACATAAAAGGCCCCACATTGACATATTGCCATATATACTATCCATTCTGTCCTACAACTTATTAGATGTTGTATATCATAAACCTTAGAGGTATTAATGGATGTAAAAGATTTAGTTTTAGGAATAATTTTACAATATGTACATCTACCACAAGGATTACACCCTCTTGTGGTACCCAATTTTGTTTTTTATACTCCATTTTATTTTTTACAATGAGAGTGATTCCCCTATATTTCTACCTCTTCTATATCCAAATTTACAATATTCCGTAAGATAACTACCAAAAAATTGATCCTGCTTCAAAATATGCCAAAAGTTATTAATTATACCTCAAAATTTATAAGTGTTAGTGCCAAACGTAGTAATAAACCTTAAAGGATCTATTCTCCCAGTGTTCTCATTATGAAATTCAGGTTCAGAATTTAAACTTCTTTTCATGCTGGATACCTTCAGTATCTCCTGATCTATAACATTTTTATTGTATCCTCTTTGTTTAAATCTATTACCCATGTGTTTAACCTCTTCCTTAAATTTGACTTCATTACTATATATACGTCTAAGTCTTTGAAATTGATTTTTAGGTATATTAGATATAACATGTTTTGGATGGCAACTATCCGCCCTCAGTAATTAATTTTTTGTGAATGGTTTTCTAAATAGACTTGTACTTAAAGTACCATCCTTGTTCTTAACTACATGCACATCCAAAAAATCAATAGCCATTTTTTCTTTCTTATCAACAAAGACTATGTCAAACACATTGAAATTTAAATGATCTACAAATGTGTTCCATTCACTTAAAGAACCAGACCATATAGCCCAGCAATCGTCAAGATAATGATGCCACATTATCAATTTAGATTTAAAAGGAATACTATCTTCGTAAATCAAACTGCATTCCAAGTACCCATGAAAAGATCTGCGTATATTGGTGCAGATTTAGTGCCCATCACAGTTCCATTTAACTCCAAATAACATTCACTTCCAAAAAAGAACACATTATTCTCCAGCACAATTTTGATCAGACCTATCAAAAAAGAACAATGTTCAGCAGAATATTGTCCAAATTGTGACAACCAATATTTAATTGCTTCTATTCCCCCATGATGAGGAATACTAGTGTACAATGACTGTACATCAAGTGTACAAATATAACAATCACCAGGTAACATTATATCATCCATCAGTTGCAAAAACTCATTTGTATCTTTAATTCTAGATCTAATAAGGGCTAATAATGGTTTCAACTGTAATTCTAAATATGCTGAAATAGGCTCAGTTAGAGACCCAATTCCTGATACTGTAGGCCTACTTGGGGGAGGAAAAACATTTTTGTGTATTTTTGGTAAAATATAAAATAGTTGAGATTTCGGGTTATCCACCATTAATTCCTTCAATAAAGTTTCATTAATAATTCTTTCATTCATTCATTTCATTCATTCTTTTTTGTGTAGACTCTCTCCTGGCTGCTCCTATTCCCTGCAGGTAGCGTTTGCACCTGCAACCCTCCTGCTAGGGAATCCCCCCAGCGTCCGTGAAGAGCTGAGCTATCCTTGTCCTCAGAAAACTTCTGGTACCTCCTCCCAGTGCAGGATTTGAGCCTTGCCCTCCATAAACTGAACTGCCTTGTGAATCAGGAATATTTATTTGGAACCTGCAACCCTCCTACTAGGGAATCCCCCCAGCGTCCGTGAAGAGCTGAGCTATCCTTGTCCTCAGAAAAAATTTGGTACCTCCTCCCAGTGCAGGATTTGAGCCTTGCCCTCCATAAACTGAACTGCCTTGTGAATCAGGAATATTTATTTGGAACCTGCAACCCTCCTGCTAGGGAATACCCCAGCATCCGTAAAGAGCTGAGCTATCCTTGTCCTCAGAAAACTTCTGGTACCTCCTCCCAGTGCAGGATTTGAGCCTTGCCCTCCATAAACTGAACTGCCTTGTGAATCAGGAATATTTATTTGGAAGTATGTGTACATTACATCTTACATCCTAACTGAACAATATCCTGTATCCGTGTCGTGTAAGCAAACGCTCCCTGCCAGGACAACCAGCAGCTATAGCCATGTATACTATATCCCCTATACTCCCAAACTAGCCTCCCTGCTGTTATACAGCCTCCTCCCTGTGTTTACTTCTTGCTACTTTTCTTCTCTACTCTCCTAGTTCCCTCTCTCCTACTACTTTTCTTCTCTACCCTCCTATTTCCCTCTCTCCTACTTGTTTCTACTCTTGAGAGAGCTTTGTCTAACAGTACCTAGAGTGTCCACTTGAGGGCAGTATTATCCTTAAACATCACATTACTTACCAGTATTCTAACCTGGCTTATTAAAATTGATTCTAAGTCTTTTGCCTCAGTCTCCCACATTACAGGTCCCTTTGCTGCTATGTTATATCCTCTTTCAGCTTTCTACTCATTTACTTCATAGGCCCTCTAAGCCTAGATACCTTACTTGCCCTCATCTCCCTACATCTCTGATTGTTTTTCCTTCACACTGGTCTACTTTTCCCTGTCCCACTCCGTTCGCCCTGTGGGCTCACTCCGCTCCCCTACCCTACCCCCAATTCCCACCCAACCCCAGGGGTCCTACACTTATACTTCAATAACCACTCCCCTCTCATTTCTCAACCTATCATAAACCTCCAATTCACCAAGCCACTCCCCCATCTCTATCTCTACTAATACTACAAACTACTCTCTTTTAACTACTCTCTATATTATCTAACACTTCTTCTTCACTCTACTAATACTACAAACTACTCTCTTTTAACTACTCTCTATCTTATCTAACACTTCTACTTCACTAACTATTTCCCTATTCTACCTACTATCTAAATCCCTACTAATTTCTCACTCACATATTTTAAACACTGCTCTATCTCTTGGAACACTCTCTCCTACTCCTACTTTACTACATCAACTACTAACACAAACTACTCCCTACTAAATTTTATTTATTACTATGGCCCCATTAAATAAAACTCTGTTCACAAACTTACTACTCTTAACTACCACAATAGCCAGTCTTACCATACCTTATTCACTCACCTCCTATGAAGATCATACTTTACCTGCACATAACCTTTACATCATACAAACTTTACCATCCTCTTTCACATACTCCCTTAACCACAGCAACATAAAAAGTACCTTCAACTATATACTACCAAAATATCACAGAGCAACCCACATTATGTACTTCAATACCAAAAAAACTTTGAATAATCTCTATAAACTCCCAAAAGCTATACATTACCCCCAGCAGCACCCCCTACTAGACAGTGATATTCATCCTAACCCTGGCCCCAACACTGACCACACCAATATCCTTGACAAATTAACAGTGCCTATGGTTTCAACAATAACAAAACCATCTAGTTCCCTCTTGATATCTCACCTTAACATTAGAAGTATCAACAATAAAATTTCCCACCTACATGCTCTCCTTGAAATCCACAAATTTGACATTCTATGTATTACAGAAACTTGGCTAAAACCATCCACTCTAGACCAGGAAATTACCCCTCCTGGCTATAACATCCTTAGAGGTGACCGTAAAATCAAAAAAAGGTGGAGGTATAGCCATTCTCTATAAATCTAACCACCAAATTTCACCCTTTAACATACCTCAATTATTAGATACCAAATCTAAACACTTATCTATCAAACTCCTAATTAATAACTCCAAATCTATCTAATTTGCATGTATCTCCCCCCAGGTAATAATACCAATACTCTAGAAAACCTACTTAGTAACCTCTCCACCCAACTACCCCAAGAGACAATTGTACTAGGTGACTTTAACATCAACTGGTCCACTTGCAGTTCTTCCAACCCTACCAACCACATAAACCTCTTTGGATTCTCACAGTTAATAACAACTCCTACTAGAATCCATAAACCTAGCAGTAAAGAAACTACTCTAGACTGGATCCTTATTAATAGCCACCATGAAATTTGCACTCCAAGAACCCTTCCTGACGATATCAGTGACCATATGCTTACCTATATCATTAGACAAAAAAATCCACATTCCAAATACTCACAATATCAAAACCTCCTGCTTAAAAAAATTCTTCAATGCAGACAACTTCCTAAATGAATTACAAGCATGTGACTGGTCACCACTAACCCATCTTGAACTTGATGAGGCTGTCACCTACTTTAATACTAACTTTCTTAAAATCCTTGACTACCATGCACCATATCGCTCCACTAGAATAAAAACCAAATCTGCACCATGGCTCACAAAACAAACCAGGCAAAAGATACTCCTCAAAAATAAAATCTGGGCTAAATGGAGAGCTACCAAATGTCCAACAGATCACCTCCTCTTAAAACAGCTAAGAAATGCCACCAAAAAGGATATTCTTAGAGACAAAAAATACTACTACCTTCACCTACAACAAACCAGTCATCAAACACCTCAAAAATTTTGGTCAGGAATAAACAAACTTCTTCAGCCAAGTCACCCTACTACTCCAGACCCAGCCGGTTTCAACGATAAAAACTCCAACCTAATCCCTGATGCCTTTAATTGCTAATTCACAGAAGCCATTCAAACCCTAGCCAATTCCTTAACACCCTTCACTGCTTCCCCACTAAAGAACTCCATAACCTCATCTCCTACCTTTCAAATCCAACCTGTACCTACATTTCTCATCTGTAAGCTACTTCAGAAATTGAAACCTTGCACACCTTCTACTGACCATCTCCCATCTGAATACCTCCAAATTGCTGCAAAAGCCATAGACTTTCCCCTCACTATCCTTATTAACAGAACTATCTCAGAAGGCAAAATCCCTACTTTATGGAAAGTATCCCACATCATCCCTCTACATAAAGATGGACCTTCTAAAGAGCTTTCTAACTTTCGCCCTATTGCTTTACTCTCCCCATTAGCTAAGATAATGGAAACATGTATTCACAAACAACTACTTAACCACTTACTACAAAATAATCTACTAGCAAACTGCCAACATGGCTTTAGACCATTCCATAGCACATCGACTGCACTCTTATCCTTTACTGACTCTATAAACAAAAACAGGAACAACAACTCTTTTTCCTCTGCACTATTTATTGACTTATCAAAAGCCTTTGATATGGTCAACCATAACTTACTTCTAGAGAAACTAAAAGCCCATTCTTTTGATCCTCACGCTATATAATGGTTCAGGTCTTATCTGGAAAATAGACAGCAAGCAGTGCTTTGGCATAACAATCTGTCTTCACTACTCCCAGTAAATATTGGAGTACCCCAAGGCTCCATCTTAGGTCCCCTACTCTTTTCCTTATTTATCAACAATCTACACATGAATATACCTCAAGCCACCTGCATTCAATATGCAGACGACTCCACCTTAATCTGTACAGCCAAGAATATAGCTTCTCTTCACTCCCTCAGCCAAACCGTTTTTCATAATGTTGAAAACTGGTTTATGCAACACTGCCTCCTCCTCAATCCCAAAAAAGCTAAACTACTCATTTTTACTCCAACTCATAAATTACCTAGTCCATTCTTCTCTATAACCTCTAACAATGGCACCAACATAACCCCAGATACTACAACCCGCCTACTAGGTGTAACAATTGATAATTGACTTAGCTTTGATGACCACATCAACTCCACCATAAAGTCTGTTAACAAAAAACTTGGTACCCTCTATAGAATTAAACCCTTCCTTACCCCTTCTGCAAGGAAAACTATTGCCCAGACCCACCTCATTTCCATCCTTTTCTATGCCTCTGTTATATATACCAACCTATCCAAAAATAACCTCTCTAAACTCTCTACCTGTTATAATAGCATAGCTAGATTTGTCACATGCTCCTCCTTTAAAACTCACCACTGCAGAAACCTCAAACAACTCAAATGGCTAGAATTGCAAAACCACATTCTCTGTCAACAACTACTCATCACTCAAAACATCCTATACCACCCCAATAACACCCCTATCCTCACCAATCTAATTACACCATATAAAAATCTAGCTACACTTCGTTCAGCTAATAAACTTCTAGTTTCCTCTTTTAAATCTAACAACAGAGCTGGTGATTCACTTTTCTAAAACACTGCAGGTAAAAACTGGAATCAGCTTCCCTCTGAATTATCAACCCTTGCTTCAACTTCCCTCTTTAAAAAACATCTTAAAGAGCATCTGAAAACTCATTGGCTTTGTCCATGTACTAACCCAGACTGATATCCTTTTCCCCTTCCTGCTCTATTCCTCTAACCTATGCCTCCAAAACTAATTATTACTCTTTTCTTCACAACATGACGATCAAATATAACTTCTTTCTTTCTTAACTGAGTTGTGCTCATAGCTTCTAGTGTGTTTGATATTGTTTAGTATAACATTTACTAAAATTTTTATAATCTATAATTTTTAGTGTTCTGTTGAACAATGCTGTTTCTGTATTGTGCTTTTATTATGTCCTTGTATAATTTTATTTTGTCACTGTTTATGCTTGGAGCTTTTCTCCCCAGGCCTCTACTGAAAATGGACATATATCCAGCTAGACTAGCCCAGTCAACAAATGTAAAAATAAAATAAATAAATAAATAATAAAACCCCTAGACTTATAATCCTTTAGGGTTTTATCAATATTAAATTTAAGGTCAACAGTAGGATCTAAAACAAGTTTTAAATAAAACCTGTTATCACCCAACTGTTTTTTAACCTCATTGGTATAACCATTAATATCCCACAATACTAATACTCCACCCTTATCGGCCGTAAGTATAACTAAATCTTTGTTTTCCATTAGACCTTTTAAAGCAGCCCTTTCCTTAACTGTCAAATTGCAACCGTGGTGTCTAAAGATATCATTTTGATTTTTATGTAATTCACATAGTACACTTTCTTCAAACAACCTCACCCTTGGATGATAAGGGGGTACAAAACTACCTTTCAGAAGTAACAGAAAAATCACTCTTAACATGCAAAAAATACTTTAAATTCAAATTCCTACAAAAACTTTTAACATCCATATACATGTCATGCTGAGACAGAAAAAAAGAAGGTACATAGTTAAATCTTTTATTTAACACAGCTTTTTTGTCATCATTAAGCTGGTATTCAGTAAGATTTACTATAAGTCCTTCATCATTTACTTCTCCTTCACCAGTCTCTCGAATCTTTCTTCCATGTCTCTCAGGTTCTCTCTTTCAATGTTTCTTTCCACCCCTTCTAAAGGGCCCCCCCAGGTCTAGCCCTCTTATGTGTAGGTGATTGTACCTCCGTCACTTCCAAATCAGTGTCAGTGCTCAAAGCATTGGAAGACATTTCAGATGTGCTGGATTCAAAATTGTCCATACTATGAGTGGATTTTAAAACTGACTTGTTTCAATAACGTTTAATTTGTTTGGTTAATCAGTGTCTCGAAATCTCACCGCTCTTATAAATTATTTCCAGGTGTAGGTTTTATCATTCTTAGCATTACCCATATCTCTGTTAAACTTTTTAAGCTTTTTAGTTTTTACATCATTTTCAGAAACATTCATGTCTTCCATATATTTGTTAAACAAACCCTTAAATTCTTCCACTTCATTATATTTTTGTACCAACTCTAAACAATCATCTACTTGTTGTTTAGCATCCATTAAATTCTCTTCATAATATGAAATTAAAAGTTCGACAAAAAGCTTTGAAGCTGTCGTTTGTATTAAGCGCCATTTGCCAGAAAACTTTTGTTTTCTTTTCCTACACCTGGTTCCACATAAACAAGCAAACCTCATGGTGCTATACCAGCACCCAAATAGGCCTTTAACAATTTTATATGCCATATAATTGAGCGGTATTTTTAGTACTAGAAGACAGTTCTTTAAAGTCATATTGCATCTGTGACAGAGTATTTGCTTCCGTATTACTCACATTAGTAACATTCCACTGTCTGCCATCAAGCCACGTGTTATCATCTTTATCCAAACTCAATGTATCAATATATTTATGCAAATCACACCCTTCTGCCATCATGTAAACACAGTCACCATAAATCCACTCTTAGTGAAGATAATAGTGAAACAACAAACTAAAACAATATTGCTTTATTGGCCTGAAATTGTCCATTAAAACGACAAAACAAGTCATAGGCATTCAGAATTGTCAATTAGCTGAAACACCTGATGTTCATAAGGATCATTTGCATATATCTCATGTGCCTCTGATACAAGAGGTTTGGGAGGTCACTCACTGGAAGTTCTATCTTTTCTGGAGTTTTCATTTTGTTTTTACTGATAGGTTTTTCAGTGACCTTCTCACTCATTGTTTCACATAAGTTACTTGGTAACTCTATACCTACGCAGTGCTTACTATCATACTTTCTTACCCATAGTCTTCAAGAAATTTCTAAGGTTCTCTGTTTCTAAGTCTCATTATCATTCTCTGCATTACCCATGATTCCCTACAGCTCCAAGATATTCACCAAATGTCTAGCCCTCAGTCTTAGCTTACCGTGGGCTGAATGGTATTCACACTTTTCCTTATTTAGATGACTTTCTTATCTTTGCAGAGTCCTTATCCAGATGACAAGAGTTATTAACGTGTCTTTTGATCAATTTGGGCTTCCTTCTTGAATCCATCTCCACAGGATTGCTTTTATGGGGTGCAGTGGACATTCTTCTCTTCAAAAGGCCTTTTAACACAAGACAAGAAGATGGATCTTTATCTGATTTTTTCCCACTGAACTCCTCTAATTGGTCTCAAACTTCTGCAAGAGAATTTCTCATGATTCTACGGTGCATGGTTTCTATGATTCTCATAATACCTCATGCCCAATTACACATGAGAAAGATATAATGGTTTCTAAAAACCACAAGGACCCAGTATTTGCATTCCTTAGAATATTCCAGTTTTGGGCCTTATAAAAAGGGAACTGCATTGGTGGGGACAAAGTATTCAACTGAACCTTGGTCTCTCCATTTTTCCTCAGACCCCAAACCAGTCTATCATCATAGACCCATCCAATTTTACATGGGGAGCAGTTTCCAGGGGATAAAGATTGAAAGGCTTAAGTAATCCTTCAGACAGACCAAAACACATCAACATAAAAGAGTTGTTGACTAAGATCCATGCCTTGAAGTCTCTCGCCATCATCTTTGGTCCCCAGAACCTCTACGGGTGATTACAGACAATATCACAATCACATGGTATATCAACAAGCATGTAGATGCAAGGTTGTACATTCTATTCAAACTGGCAATGGTGGCTTGGAAGTTAGCTCTTCAGCATTCCTTAAGCCTCCAAGCATCTTACATTCCATCAGAGCAAATAATAGCAGCAGACAAGCTGAACAAGACCAGGACAGACCCTAATGAATGTAAACTGAACAAGGGGTCTTCTGGGTATTGAGGCAGTTGTTGGAAATACCTCAGATAGATCTGTCCACCTCCTTTCAAAACAGACAACTTAACAAGGACCCTTTGTATGTAAGCCTGGAAGACAGATGCATTTTCATTCCCTTGGAAGGGAATGTTCCTTTATGCGTTTCCACCCTTTCTAATGATATCCAATGTAATTCTGAAGATGCAAAAGGATATATCAAAAATCATTGTGGTGACTCCCTTTTTAGACAGGCAACACTGATTACTCTTTTTTATGGAAATGGCCAAGGTAAATGACCACACCTTTCCTCAGATTGAATCTACTCATAAAGACAGACGGAGTTTCGTATACCCCAATATTAATCATCTTCAACTAACTGTGTGGATGATTCAGTTGTACTACTTTATATGCTCTTATTTCATGAGGACATGCAGCAGGCACTAAAGGAAGCAATAAATACTAATACTAGAAAATCCTGTGTTAGAAAGTGGAAGTGATTTTCTGTATGGTGCCAAAGGGATTATGTACCACTGGTGCTCAAATTTTTGTGTAAGTTATTTTCCTCTGGCCTTATTTATCCCTCTATAAAAGTTCATCTTGCTGCCATTTCAGCAGGTTTGCCATGGATCCTTCTCTTTACTCTCCCTTCATTGTGAACAGTTTCTGAAAGGAGTTTTATGTTTGAAACCTCCTCATAAACAGGTTGCTCCTCCCATATCCATACAGCCTAAGGGCTACTACAGCAGTGAGAAATTCAAACATATACCGTTATGACTACGTACAACTTACATAATTGTACTTTATTAGTCCTTATCAGACAGGAGTGTCCCAGGAGTTCTTCTCATGGTCTTTCCATACATAGGCAGTAGAAATCATACTGTAAGAGTCAAACAAAATGATACATTTTATACATACTGCATATGCTACAGCAGTTCGTAAAACAATCATTGATCAAGGTCTGCATGAACTGCTTGCTTCTTCTCACTTTTCTTGATGCATCAGAACTTGTATTGTACATTCAGCACAAACTGAAGGATGCATAGTTGTCCTGAGTCAACCTGACTTGTAACTGCAGTTAGAAAAGAACATATTAGAAGCACAGATGCATGTAATATGTGCAGTTCCAACAAGCTGTGTTTATTTTTTTTTTATTTAGTTATGTAGTACTGGGTCTATTTTGTCAGTTTTATCAGTACTGCCATTTTCTTTTTTTTCAATTATTTTTATTTTTTTTCTTCTGTTGTATAGTATGAGTGTTACAAGATCCAGTCATTATACAAGATACAGCACAATTATCGTCATTTTTAAAGAAGAATTCAGACATAGTTATATCCGACCTCTAGAATCTGAATCTCATCTTAGACTAAAAAGTTTCTAGAAGTAATCATAATAACAAAATATATAACCACAATCAACTAGTTACAAAATGACATTATTTTGTTGTAACACCGGAAATTCTCTGAGACATGATGTACCTAAGTAACGTAATTTTCTAACTGGTCGATTGTGATTATATATTTTTATTATGATTATTACTTCTACATATTTTTTAATCAAAGATGAGATTCAGATACTAAAGGTCTGATAAAGGTGAAAGCACTGATTTTGAGAGAGCTTGTTGTTTATTTTTTGTGCAGTGTGTATATGTCCATATTTTTGTGTTTTAGCTTACCTCAGGATACAGTTTTAACATAAAGTTTTTGATTGGATGGCAACCTAGTGATGCGCATAGGATATGAAAAAATGTGTTAATAACGCACACAAGATGCACACAAACAGAACTATGCACAGCTTGAAACAGGATGCATGAATTACACCTTTGCCTCTTTAAGTGTCCTTAGAGGGTGTATAGTGTGTGTGTTTATATACACATTCCTAGCTAGTCCTTTATTTCTAATATCACTTTTATTGAAATACGTATGACTTTTAAATTGCAATCATTTTCCATGAATATATTAGTGTATCACTTTATTACTAAAATTTAAAAAAAATAGATAACACTTCCACCCTGATATTAATTTTCATCTTTCTTGCTTGTTTCATTGCTTGAACTGTCAGAAAATCTAACTGCTTTCCACATCTCAAATATTTAACAAATTCTGTAGTCCTTGCTGCTGATGCTGATGAACTTACTCTGATGTTATATTTTTTGACAAAACATTTAGACTCTCTTATTTAACATCATCATTTAGAGATACCACTTGGACACCTCTTTGGTTGTCTGTTTGTACAGCTTCTCTCAATGCCTCAGCATTGTTGAAGTTGCAGACACAGATTCAGAAAGAACCCCACCACAAGCACAAAATACTGTGGCTAAAAAGGTTAATTTATGCAAATGCTGAAACTGATATTTAGAGACATGATTAGCTGCAATGGGGAACAACCTCATTATCAGCTAATTTGCATGTCTCTGAATCATGTGATATCACTCTAGTGCTAAGCAGCACTTTCATATAGTAATCACTGCTGATGGCCCATGGATCACATTGGCACTGGCACCATTGTCATTCACTGTTCCACAAGCACACACACACACACACACACACACACACACACACACACACACACACACACACCCACACACACCCACACACATACCCACACACACACACACACACACACACACACACACACACACACACACACACACACACACACGCACAGACCTATACCTCTGAATGTCCCTGGGTTTATAGAACATCCCTGTTGCTGCCTGTTATTGTTTCTCTTTTTCTCATAAACCATAGTTGATTACAGTCACTCAATAGTGCCAGACATTAGAGTTTCATTGTTATTATTTAGAAAATGCCTCCTGATGCCAACACCTGTTACACTATTAACATTTTTAGTGACTTAGACGATTATTTAAAAAAGTCTCTGTAATATCATCTAGTGTTCCCCCATCTTTGCCTAAAAGCCCTGAGCATCACTATTCAGAGATATGGCAGCAACCACACACATACATAGATACATCCCCATAGCTCTGAACTGTACCTGATATTACAGAATGCCCCTTTTTATTACAGAATCCCCCCATATAACTGCTCTGTCCCTCATTATTTGTGGACCACTGCAGTCAGTCAATAATTCCAGACATTACAATTTCATATTATTTATTGTTCAGAATATGTTTTGTGATGTACAGCTTATTACTCTATTAATTTTTTTGTGTGATTTAGAGTAATATTTAAAGAATGTCCCTGATGTGTAGTCCCCCCACATAATTCTTGTTCAAAAAATAGGTCATGCTGCAAGACATGTTGTTCAATTAACTTTTTACATGGCTTAGAGTAATATTTCAAAGTCCTTGGTATTTGTGCCCACCCATAGCATTACAGTCTTTGTTTGTAAGTTTAAGGGAATTTAGAGATATGGCATCCACTCCCCATACACATACTTCACAGATTAGACTCACTCCTCACCTGGTCACATGCATGGACACAATAACTCATTGTCCCGACACACACACACATTTCCTGAAGACCACTCATACCTCTGCAGACAAATGCACATGCTGCCCCCCCCCCCCACACACACACACACACACACACACACCACACAACTGCCTCTACGCAGACATGTACCTGATCATACCTTTCACACACCCTCCCCTATTGACAAATTGATAACAATTGTGTAATGCAGCTTTAGAACCATGTTAATTACCACAGCTGGCCATGCTATTTTACTCAGCTGTACGTTAGTATGGAGATGGGTCATGGTAGTGAATTTACAGACCATACAGAATCACAGTAGTGAGCCTGTCTCTGAAGCAGAAAGGGCCATTGCCAGTGTTAGTAGCCCCTGTTAGTGCTTTACCTCTGGTAGTGGCCCTTTCTAAATCCTGACTACAGTATCAGCAAAGTCAGTATGAAAAAAATTAAATTTTTGAACAAATGTCACAGGCTTTTTCTAAGAAGTTTTCTATCCACTGTATGAAAACAGTCCACCTTAGCTGCTCATATTGCTTTTAAATAATGCCCTCTGTCTGCTACTTACTGGAATTTTGCTGAATTTTCACAGTTGCCAGACTACGGTGGTGGTGCTGCGGTAGCGTTGTCACCTCACAGTAAGACGCTGTCTGGTTCAATTCTCAGCTAGAACGTCTTCTGCGTGGAGACATGCATGAATGGGTGTGCCTTCGTTAAAGGTTGTGCATCAGGGCTGGTAACTCGGCACGTAAAAATCAACTATCAATCATTAGCGGACCAGAGTTCCGCTGTGGTGACCCCTAACCGGGAAAAGCCGAAAGACACAACAACAACTTATTTTACATATGACAGATGCATTATATATTAATCATAACAGAATTTACATATGTAATGGTTTTATTTTAAACTAACTTTCACTACAGTGATCACACAATTCATGACTTCTGAAAATTTTAAACTGAAACAAATCTGTTCCAACTTTACTTCATGAGTTGACTAGAACTAAACAGATAATAATTACATTTCTTGGATTGCTTTTATGCTAAATATTACATACAGAATTCTTCTGACTCTCTTGGTGTATTTGTACTAACACAGCCAAAGTAACATATCACAAGATCCTACTTTATACTTCTCAATTCACATATAAAAATCACATATTCTTGTCAACATTCCTTTTTTATATTATTAGGTACTATCAGCTTATTTTTCTTGTAAATCAGGGTTTGATGCAACTAAATTCTTTATATCTTTCTTCATGGTATCTTCTCTTCTGAAAATACCTTCTTGCTACATCTCAAAGCATTTTCATTTCTTGATTGTTGTCATTGTATGCTAGTTCTTGTTTGGCTTCGTATCACTTGCCAGCAACTGTGGAATTAACCAGTTTAACTTTCAATTTAATACCAAGCAAATCTTGCTACTCTGGCAAGGAAGAATGATTCAGCATGTCTGTTACATGCATCTATTTTACTGACTTATATTTTATAACTGAATTACACTACAGTTGCAACAACATGCTTTGCTACCCAGCTGGTTTATTGTGCAAGAGCTTCTTAAATGTACTCTATAATTTCTTACGGACCCATTTCCATAGCAATTTTCCTATAAATAAACTTAAGGGACTTTTTATACCTGTATATATATATATATATATATATATATATATATATATATATATATATATATATATATATATTGCTAGCAGATAATCCTCCATCAGAAAGTGTTTTTTCTCACACTCATTAAGTGCTCTTGTTGAAAACTCTACTATTTTCATTTTGGCTTGCTTCTACTTGTTTTGTAATACTTAATTGTGGGTTTTTCATTCACTGACTGTTAAAATAATTCAAAGTTGTTTTTTTTTTCTTTCTTTGTAAGGAGATGAGGCGCATGGCAAAGAGAGAGGTGGTGAAAGCTAAGGATAAGGCGTATGGAGAGTTGTATGAGAGATTGGACACTAAAGAGGGAGAAAAGGACCTGTACTGATTGGCTAGACAGAGGGACATAGCTGGGAAAAATGTGCAGCAAGTAAGGGTGATAAAGGATAGTGAGGGAAAGGTACTCACAAGAGAGGAGATTGTGTTGAGTAGATGGAAAGAGTATTTTGAGAGGCTGATGAATGAAGAGAATGAGAGAGAGAGAGAGAAGAGATGATGTGGGGATAGTGAATCAGGAAGTGAAACAGATTAGCAAGGAGGAAGTAAGGACAGCTATGAAGAGGATGAAGAATGGAAAGGCTGTTGGCCCAGATGACATACCAATGGAAGCATGGAGGTGCTTAGGAGAAATGGCAGTGGAATTTTTAACTAGATTGTTTAATGAAATTTTGGAAAGTCAGAGGATGCCTGAGGAGTGGAGAAAAAGTGTTTTGGTACCTATCTTTAAGAATAAGGGTGATGTGCAGAGCTGCAGTAACTACAGAGGGATACAATTGATCAGTCACAGCTTGAAGTTATGGGAAAGAGTACAAAAAAGCAAACGATGAGTGCACCATGGACTGTAGAGTTGACTCCAAAAAAACTCCAAGTAGACGAATATCCACGTTTATTATTAAAAAACAGAAAAACAAACAGACTGCAGTAGAGTAAGCGCTTTCGCGTTGTTAAACAATGCTTCCTCAGACATAATTGCAGTTGAAAACACTCCTCCTTAAATACAGGTGCATGATGACATCACAAATACATTTAAAAAAAAACAAATCATTGATAAAACCTCAAAAATCCTAAAAGTCATAACATTTTAAGCTTGATGTAAAACTTAATGTTTAAGTGGTCTAGTAGCCAAGAATGGCTTAATGGTAAACCTGTCATTAAGCCCAAATCTATGGGCTTGTAATTTCATTATCCATTTACCCTCCCTCTCCTCAGTCCGATTCCTAACGTTACCTAATCTACCACTTTTGGTGACTAACTCCAGAACCTGAAACTTGAAACTATGTGTGCTGCCTTGATCCACTATATGTTTCGCTAATGCATTTGTGACATTGCCTTTGTCAATTGCATAGATGTGCTCCCTAATGCGTTCACGTAATGATCTTGTTGTCATACCCACATAAAAAATTCTACAAAGTTGGCACTCAGCGACATACACCAAATTGACGGACTTACAACTGGCACGGTGTCTAAATGTATATGTCTTCTTGGTCTCAGGATGTTACTGAGGTTAAACACATTTTGAGAGACACGTTGGTTTTTCTTAATGAGAGTGCTTTACCTGGCGGCATTGGTTCTGTTTGTTATGGGAAAGAGTAGTAGAAGCTAGGTTAAGAAGGGAGGTGATGATTAGTGATCAGCAGTATGATTTCATGCCAAGAAAGAGCACTACAGATGCAATGTTTGCTCTGAGAGTGTTACTGGAGAAATACAGAGAAGGTCAGAAGGAGTTGCATTGTGTCTTTGTAGACTTGGAGAAAGCATATGACAGGGTGCCTAGAGAAGAGCTGTGGTATTGTATGAGGAAGTCGGGAGTGGCAGAGAAGTATGTAAGAGTGGTACAGGATATGTACGAGGGTGGTGTGACAGTGGTGAGGACTGCAGTGGGAGTGACAGATCTGTTTTAGGTGGAGGTGGGATTACATCAAGGATCAGCTCTGAGTCCTTTCTTATTTGCAGTGGTGATGGACAGGTTGACAGATGAGATCAGACAGGAGGCCCCGTGGACTATGATGTTTGCAGATGACATTGTGATCTGTAGTGAGAGTAGGAATCAGGTTGAGGAGACTCTGGAGAGGTGGAGATATGCTCTAGAGAGCAGAGGAATGAAGGTCAGCAGGGCTAAGACAGAATATATGTGTGTAAATGAGAGGGAGGGTAGAGGAATGGTGAGGATGCAGGGAGTAGGGTTGGTAAAGGTGGACGAGTTTAAGTACTTGGGATCAGCAGTTCAGAGTAATGGTGAATGTGGAAGAGAGGTGAAGAAGAGAGTACAGGCAGGGTGAAATGGGTGGAGAAGAGTGTCAGGAGTGATTTGTGACAGACGGGTACCAGTAAGAGTGAAAGGGAAGTTCTACAAGAGGGTAGTGAGACCAGTTATGTTATATGGGTTGGAGACAGTGGCATTGACAAAAAGGCAGGAGTCAGAGCTGGATGTGGCAGAGTTAAAGATGTTAAGATTTGCACTCGGTGTGACTAGGATGGATAGGATTAGGAATCAGTATATTAGAGGGTCAGCTCATGTTGGACAGTTTGGAGACAAAGCAAGAGAGACGAGATTGCATTGGTTTGGACATGTGCTGAGGAGGGATGATGGGTATATTGGGAAAAAGATGCTAAGGATGGAGCTGCCAGGTAACAGGAAAAGAGGAAGGCCTAAGATAAGGTTTATGGACATGGTGAGAGAGGACATGCAGGCGGTTGTTGTGACAGAGCAAGATGCAGAGAATAGGAAGAAATGGAAAGAGATGATCCACTGTGGCGACCCCTAATGGGAAAAGCCGAAAGATGATGATGATGTACTCCAGTGCCATCTTATTTGTAACATATTCAGAATAAAATCTGAAAGATGCTGTACCATACCAATACATTTCACAAATGCTTATTTATTGTCAGAAGGATAATTTTTAACTACTGCTGTGCCTTTCTCACCATCTAATGCTTTGTCTTATGAAGTTAAATGTGGCTCATATGTTTGTGCTCTGTAACTATTTTGTTCACCTTGATGTTATACTGCCTCAAATTCTTCAGTAATCCAATCTGAGTTATTATGCTTTCTTAGTCTGACTCCATACTAATAAATCACAGCAATGCTATCAACACTTTTAATTCCCTTGATATTCTGTGCAACCACTTTCTGAAACATTTCAGGTGCTGATAAAATAATAATGGAAACAGAAATCTGTATTTTTTCACCAACAAATTAAACATACAGTCTGACACTTTTCTCTTTAAGCTAAATTTTCAAGGTATCCTGGTTAGCATCAGGCATCGAAAGCACTTCCTTCCTGACATACCTTAGAGCCACTTAGTCAGTTGCACAAACTTGTATTAAGAGTCTGCAGATCTATGCATATATGAATATTATCTGCCTTCACAACAGTAAGTACTCTTCACCCATTCAGTACAATCTGCATGTTTGTCAGTCACACCCTTCCATTCTATTTTCTTTGGATCATGAACATTTAGCAACATTGCATGATCTGGCTAAATGCTAAAATACTCAACAAACAGCCCAAGACTATAAATAAGTCTTCACACTCTCAACACAAAAAAAAATTTTGGTTTAACATTATGAACTTATCTCACAATACCAAACTTCTGGCAAGTCAAATAGCCAAGTATGGCAGGTGCTCCTATTTACACTCTCTGGCAATTAACACTGCATTCTTATATACACAAATAAATACTGTTTATCTCATTGGTTGTACACGATGAGCTGGATAAGTTAGTCTGCATATACATTTTTAAAGATCATATGCACAGTGGTGGAATGGCAATTTGTGAATTTGTTATATTTTTAGGCTGTAAGGTAGAGCTTATCTTCTGTTTTGATACTGTGCACATGAAATCTTTATTCTAGCTATTTTCCCTTAAAGGTTTTGGCATAAGATGCTGCCTGTTGTGCTGATATGCTCCACCCACCACTCTATCCTGCACAGGAAGCTATGCTGCACTGTTGATGTGATTATATCATGTCAGGGCTGAAAGCACATGGATTTCAAATCAGAGGCAACCAAGAAGCCAGCAAAACATGATGCTGGGCATCAGCTTTCATTTTTTTTCTCTTATTTTTAGCTGATAAGGTGAGTTTCTATTAATATGTTTTTCTAATCACTCAGTGGCAGCTAATTTTTTATGTATGCTGCTTAAACAGTCTGCAGTCACAAGCACAACACTTCATTGCACAGTTATATCTCAACTTCTTTACTCGAGAATTTTAAACAAAGGCAAAACTGTGGTAGGACAAAGATCCAAAGTCAGAGGTAATATTACTGAGTATCTGCAATCCTCAATAATTTACCAGAAATCAAACATTTTACAAGATGCAAGCCAAGCATGCAAAACAAAACTTGGGACATTCTGCAGAAAATCAAGTTAGTTATGAGGCAAGCACACAAACTTATTTGTATTTAGGTACTTAATTATTTAATCACCAAAAGTATAAAAAATAAAATGCAATGCTATCAATGGATCACTTCCTTTTGGTTTTAGCATAGCCCATTTCCAGGTTTGCTGTGTCTGAGTCTGTTTTGTAACCTCTGAGCATTGAATTCAAGCCATCTTTGTTGGATGGGAACTTTCTGCACCCTTGTGGGAAGAGAGTGCTGTCTGAGTCCCATCTAATCATGGGTGATTGGACTTGAGCTCAGAGAGTGCATCCTTATTTGCTAGTTTGAGTTAAAATGGGTTGTTTCTTGTTTTACGTATATATGCCACATGTCTGCACTCCTTAGATGTCCCATCCTTTCTGCTGATATAAGGAAGGTTAAAATTACCCAACAAAATGACATTGTCATAATCCAAATATTTACTTAATTCCTCAAAAATAGTACTGTTCTGGTGTAGATAATGTAGAACTCTTATATTAATAAATGTGTTGGAGTAGATGTTGCATCAAATAATAACTCTAAATCCTACACCTCCCCATTCCTTTTTTCCACTTAGTCATACAATTTATGCCCAAGTAAAACATCTGTACATTCCCATGCTTCTGTTACTACTATTACATCATAATTAATATACTTTCAAATTAATTCAAGTGGATCCATTTTTTATTTGAACTCCTAGCATTTGCATAATAAAATTCACTTTACTTCCTTGATATTTTTTGTTGCACTAGGTGACTGAAATCCAGAAAATGCTTCACTAAATCTGTACATTTTTACTCAACAATCTGCTCCCAGAAAACTTAACTAAAACCTGCCCTTAGCTAAAAAAAAAAAAAAATGCTCTTCTTAAAAGTCTTGCCAATTACATACTATATCCAAGCCACTGTTTGTGCAAAATTTATACAGACATTTATTAAACTGAAATACTTAAGAAAACTGATAATTAGAGAGGGTAACATTTCTGAAATACACTAATTGACTTTGTACTTCCTACAAATGACCAGGAAGACAAAGGGGAGCCCAACATATCATAAACACCCACATGAATAATTACTGACTTGTAAATGTTATGTCCCAACAATGTTTTTAATCCTGCAACAATGTCTTGCAATTTACAACCACTGAGACATGAAACAGTTATTGTTTTATTGCTTTTCCTGTCGAGACGTCTTAAAAGTCTACTACATTTTTGGATCATAGAATCATCAATTAATTATACACCTTTTCTTTGCTCAGGTTTGAAAGAACCATTTCTAGATCAATCCTAAAATTCTTTCCCACTGCTCTCCTCTTAATCTTTTTAGGTACTTACGTATTATCGCAACCAGATTTTTGCGATCGTAAAGGTTGCTTCCCGATAGTGAAATGTGTCCGGTAATATTTTAAAAATGGGAGACAATGTGTTTTCTTTGACAAGGAAGGGTCTTTTATGCAGGGTTATGAATAAAAATTAGAAAAATAGTGAACTGTCTATACATGCACTTCCCTGGCGGCAGCATGTCATTGCATCTTCCCGGTTACTGAAATCACTTCATGATTACACGTAGTAAGAGCACTTCCCCAAAACATCTTATTGCCGGACAATGTGCTTCTTCCTGTACTTTGTGGCTGTTAGCAGTTTTTTTTTTTTTAATTTTGACCTGAAGATGTCTTTACAAATAGTACTCCCCCCCAAAAAAAAAGTGACCAAGACTATCATTACAGGGTCTGCCTTTGCCTTCTCTGAAGGCTGCTTCCTTCCACACTGTCAAAAGAATCCGTTCGTCAGAACAACAGCATGCATTCTAATTCAAGCGTGCGTGTGTAAGACACTCTGAAAACACGAAGCGGGTTTCTTCAAATGTTTGTCTTCCCCTTCACACAGACCCTGTAATGGAAAGCTAGTCCACAACAAATAAAACAGACCCTAAATACCACCTTACAGTGGTTTGTGGCCTCGTTTGTACAGAAGTATTCTAAATTCGCAACTGCGAAAATCTGGTTGCGATAATACTTAAGTACCTCTTTTTATTTATAGCTATAGCACACTCAGTCCTCTCACTACTTTCATTATCACTCCTTAACCTTTTACTAGTATAATTACTTGTCCTTTCCCTGAAATCATTTAACATATTGATCACAATATATTCTGTAGACTCATCTGGGGATCCAATAAACTCCATGTAGGCTTAGAGTGAAGCCGACATCGAGTTTGTGTCTGCATGGCCATTGCATATGCATGTCGTGCATCGTGTTTAAATGTAAATAAGCATGGTTTTATGGCCAGCAACAGTGTTGCAGCCAGGAAACTATGTAAAGCAACACAAACAGCAGCAGACATGCAAACCTGCTTACCTACAGGCAAACTAGGTCTGTGGGTTTGGGCAGAATGTCACAATGATTACCAGGGATATTAATAAAGCAATATATACAGTTCCAACACTTTACATGAAAGTATATACAGTGCAGAGTATTGTGGAAACCTGTGTCAGGCATATTATTAAAAGTTGTGTAAATGATTAGTAAGGGTACATAGACTGATGAATGATTGACTTCAACAATTGGCCTAGTTTCTTGTGTCAGTCCAGGAGGATCTAGTATCTCTCAGCCTGGGATGAACTGGTTGACAGGCCATGCTGCTTTGCCAGAGATGGTCTGCACCTGTATCCTCTAGGCTGTTGGATACTGCCAAAGCTGTTTGCCTCCCCTAGTGCCTTTTTTAGGCAATGTCATGCTGGAATTCTAAACACAAAGCTGCATTGGAGGAAATTGGAAACCTGCTAGCTGACAGATTTGGCACAAAATTCATGCCCCTGGCCACACAGGCTACACCCTAAAGCATACCTGACAACAGTCCTCTGTCTAGTATCTGTAGATATTATGTCATATCTGTGCTCTCCAAGGCTACGAACATGTCCTCAATGGTACCAGATAACATCCCAGGTTGCTTACTAAGCAATCTGAAACAGGATGTAGCAGACCCACTTAGCATCCTCTTTAACAATAGCCTGAGAAATGGCTTTGTTCCAGTGGAGTGGTAAACAGAAATCCCCTTGGACAAAGGAGAGCCATCAAACAACCCTGGGAACTATAGACCCATAAGTCTAATCACTCTTATCTGCAAGGCCATGAAAAGAATCATCAATGGATTTATCAACAAGGACATATGTGACCTTCAAACACAAGACCCAACCCAATTTGGCTTAGTTAACGGTAAATCATGCTTAATAAATCTAGTAGACATCTTTGAAAAAGTCACCAAATCCCTGGATGAAGGTAAGACAGTGCATACTACCTATCTTGACCTGGCCAAGGTGTTTGACAGATGTCCTCACTCAGGTATCATTGAAAAACTCCAATCTGGGGATTAACCCTTAAGTCATTAGATGGTTATACTGTCAAAGTTGGTGACTCATCCTCTACCAGTAGAGCCGTCACCAGTGGCATACCAAAAGGATCTGTGCTGGGCCCTTTACTGTTTGGAATCTATTTCTTGGAAGTCCAGGACTTTGGTTTACCAGGTTTCCTGATGATTACAGATTGGGTGCAATCACTGAGTTCCTCAATGATGTTAACATATTACAGGAGGGACTAACACAGACAAAAGATTGGTGCCAAAGCCATGGTCTACAACTAAATGCAAAAAAATGCCATTATTATTATTGCCTTTGCCAAGTGGAATTCCCCACTAATTACAGTACTGACAACACCCCTCCAAGCTCAAACCCAGTGGAGTGTATTCCAGAAAAATGCAAACTCAACAGTGCAACTTCAACAAAACATGTTGATTTCACTTTTTTCTTGACTGTTTTGTTCTATTCGTGGACTGAAACTTTTCTCTGCATTTCGTTGGTCTTTTTGGTAAACACAGACAGATAGCAATCTGAACTTCGACCACCAAATTTCCACAGTGGTAAGGAAAGTTTTTGATGTTGTGCACCTCAATAAGTAAGGGCATCACATCCAGGACTGAGGTTGTTATAACACCACTGTACTTAACCCTCATCAGACCACTAATAGAGTACAATGCTCCCTTTTGCATGTACCTCACACCAGGCACCTGCAGAAGCTGGAGAGACCACAGGGGTTTCTCACCAAGAAAATACAGGACCTCCAAACCATGCCATGATGTACACTGCATCGTATGAGCTGCTGAGAGGTGACTGGTGCCTGGCCTATAGGGCAGTCTCTGACCCTGCCCTGATGGAAATGCTGCACATCCAAAATTCTAATGACACAAGAGTCACTTGCTCTAGGGATCTTAACCTAGCCTTTGACATTAACAGAAAATACTTGAGAGACAGCTATATCTCTAAGAGACTGCCTTTTCTCTGGAATACACTTCTAAATCATGTGAAGCAGAGCTCCTCACTGACTCTACTCAAGCACAACCTAGACACAAATTGATGGGAGACTGTAAAGTCACTCTGGGAGTGGCACCCGTGTCCCTCATGGACAGGGGTAGTCAGTGTTGACCATAGACTCATTCTGCAAATTATGTCCACCTAATAAGGACATCTGGGGCTACTTGTGATGATCATGGCTAGGCTTGTAAGGGCTATAGAGCCTCGTAACCTTCTATGAAACAATGAACTTATGTCCACAGTTCTCTGGGGGCATATTACTACACTTACTATAGAAGGAGCATGTAATGAAATCATACCACTGGTCATCAATACATTTGCTCACATCACAAATTGTAATACCCTCTTTTAGCCATTCTGTACATCCACACCTCACTATAGCATATGTCAATGACAGCGACATTATCCTGTCAAGTGATCATAGGGTCACAGGGCACTATTAGGATGATGGCCAATATCACATGAAATCTTGGCCATTATTATAACATGAAAGTAAAAATACCTATATGTATATTATAGAAAATAGTAAGATTATTGTGCATATATTTGTTGGATTGCATTACATTCTGCCACTGTCTATGTGGGACATGCACCACACCTTAACAGAATTAAAAATCACACATGGAGTGATCTGGAAATGGCTTCCATAGACTCATTTAATGATTCTTCTTCATGATGTCTGTATACATATTTGACATGAAGACATCCTTCACTCCTCTGCAGTAAGGATGTCATGTGGCCAAAGAGGATGTGTGAAGCTACTTGAAAGGTGCCCCAAGTGGTAGTGAAATTAAGAGCTATTCCAAAGATCACACAGTGACCATAATCTACCAACAGACAATCACACAACAGTACACTGGGCCAGATATGAACATTACCCCTGTGTATTGCTAAAATATGAATACCATGCAATGTCACAGTAGCAACATCACATATGTCTGACTGTAACACTGTCATGTTGTACTTTATGGAGTATGACAGCATCGCTGTATGCTGAGAGGAATGTTACAAGCACTATAGGGCATATGTGGAGTAACATTCCTGTGTAAAATTGTCTCAGGATGACATAATCATTGTATGCCACAACATGATGTTTAGAGGAGTGTTAGACATAGCTGTGGACTTATAAACTGTTCTAAAATGACCTATTTACAGAGCATAGTTCTAGCATTTATGGTGTCAGAGGTTACTTTATAGCTGATGACATGAGCAGAGTCTGGTGAGAGGAAGTTGGTAATACCATGCTGGCGTAAAATACTTTCACTAATGTCAAGCAAGTGCACAAACACACACACTCCAGTTACACTGCAGTGAGAACAGAACCCCTGTCTTGCTGACTACAGACCTCAGTATTTAATGCAAGCACCACAGCACAGGTCTGACTTGGAGTGTGTCAGACAACACTTTATAAGTCATGACATCATCAGTGTCTGGTGAGGAAAAGATGATAATAGCAGTGTTTGACATGCTGGTGTAAAATGCTCAAACACACACACACCAGTTAACTGAAGTGAGAACAGAACTCACTATTTAACACAAGCACCACAACACAATTCTGACTTTTACAAGGCAGCAGGACAATTGATAGTTGATGAGATCAGCACTGGATGTTTGACAGAAGATGTTGGGGAGGCCTGAATGAAATGGATTTGTAGGCATGTACAACTGTCAAAAACGTGGTACTCCATGGGATTGTAGTGATGACTGCAGGATACACAATTATAATTTTCTGACTAGACAGACAGACACACACCAGTTGACTGCAGTGAGATTAGAACCCTACCTAAGTATACAGACTAGAGAACTCAGTATTTAACGCAAGCACCACAGGAAAAGTCTGACTTTTCATAAGTTCATAGGTGTTTGCTAGACTAATGATCACAGGGGCCTTTATAAGCCTAGCCATGCATCCCAAATCTCTGATAAGGCTGCAGGACAATTTATAGTGGATGACATCATCATTGGATGTTTGAGAGAAGATGTTGGGAGGCCTGAATAAAATGGATGTGTAGGCATATGCAACTGTCAAAATATTGATACTCCATGGGGTTGTAGTGATGGCTGCAGGATATATAGTTATGCTCTTCTGACTAGACCGACAGACACATCAGTTGACTACAATGAGATTAGGACCCCCTACCTAAGTATATAGACTAGAGAACTAAGTACTTAACACATGTGCCGTGGTACACGTCTGACTTTTACAATGCTGCAGGACAATTTATACTGGATGACATCATCATAGAATGTTTGAGAGAAGATTTTGGGAGGTCAGAATGAAATGGATATCTAGCCATATACAACTGTCAAGATATTAAAGAGCTGCATGTTACCAGATTGATGAGTATGTAAAGTGTAGCATTTGCAGCTATACATTAAATAGACAGATTTGCAAACTATATGCAAAAATGTGCCCACATTACTACAAGTATTGGAAAATCTGAATGTATCATCAGTGTAAATATGTATGTGGTATATAATAAACCATTTTGATTTATTTCTGTAGTGTAGTTGATATATTTGGGAACAAGTGCTGAGAGACCAACTTTCAAGTGCATGGGTTCAGATAACACATGACTAAAATGTAAATATATGCTCTTTATTTAAAAGTGCCTTCCTTTTGCTTGTGTTTTTACATGTACTTTCATGAGATGAAGACTAAATGGACATTAAACACAAGTAATGCATGCTATTGTGCACTTTCCATTCTGCAAAGCTGAGCAGTGGGTTTGTGTGATCAATGGCAGTGTGTTTATGCATGCAAGATACACAGTTCTCTTGGTTTGCTTACCCCTGCACAAACACGTTAAGTGAAGAGATACAGCAGTTTGTATAGTACTGAGTGTAAAGAACATACCTGCTTCCTAGCTGACTCTGTGGCAGCAGGTGTAAATGTATTGACAGATTTCTTTTTTAGCCCAAATGATATAAGGTTTGCATCCAGGTGTATCTAATAGTTTTAGATATGTATTTATACTGCAATGAAACAATTCTTTATTCTACATTCACTGTGTATTGCCTTAGTGCAGAGAGCTTAATTGGCATTGAGCAGTGGTATCAGCACCAATGAAAAGCCATTCAGCATAACTTGGCATTGATGTGCAATGCCAAACTCCGCATAAACACAATGGCCAAAAAGTGAAGGGCTTCATTGCATTTTTTTTTTTACTTATTTGTGTTGCGTGCGATTCTGTTTTTTTTTACCAGGTTAAAAGTGTTAAAATGGGGTAGAGAGGAAAGTGGTGAAATGTGGGGCAAGCAGGGGGACAAAGGAAAAGCAATATAGGAATGTGCAGGAATGAGGTAGAAAAGAACCATAGCTACCCACTTCTTCAACCATGTAAAATGAAAATATGTACAGAATATGAGCTGAACTTGCACTGTCACCTCAACAAAGAGGGGTGACAACAATGCAGTCATGCTGTATAGCCAATTGAACCTAATCAGGTTTGTCAAAAAGACATGTGTGAAGTGGAGAGCTATGTATGGGATGATACTTTTTTTGCGGGACAGGTACCCATTTTTTTTTACTTCCGTAAGAGAGAAAAGTTGGGTGTGGGCCGTAGGCATTTCTGGGTCAGGTAAGTAGGGTAATTGAGAAAGCAGATGCAAACAAACAGGACAAACAAGACACAACAGATTGTGGAACACCATGATTGGGGTTAGAGATGAGAGAAAAGATGCCCATCCCCATCAAACATGGCGACGTTGAGAATCTAGTCCTCACCTGCAGGACTGTCATCACTGTCTCCTTACTCTGCTGGCTGTTGGAGTGCTTGACATATTCTCCTAAGGACCATAAGTGACAGCAGCCTCTCCCATCTGGTGTAGGCATGCACCAATAGCAGCTGTCCATGACCCTACACACCAACCTTGTGGCATTTCCTGGCAGGTGATAAAATCACCACCTCTGCCACTACTCCTGCAGGGTGCCACAGCACCAGCTGCCTGAGTAGTGCTATCTGATGTGGAGGGCACAGGTAGTGCAAGGGCAGCAGAGATAGTACTGTCAGGTTGGTTCTTAGATCTGCTGGGCACAGATGAGCCACAGGCATTGGCCTATCTCCCTGAGCTGTAAAGCATTTTGTGATTTATCAGATATGGATGACATGGAAATGTTTTGACAATAGATTAAAAAAGAGGGGTTAGGGTAAGAGAAAAAAAGATATAATTAGTAACAACGTATGTGGCATACAATACATTATTGCAATAATAAAGTATTTTATCTCTACTTTTACATTGAAGTACACTTCTTAACAACTACAAACTATAAGTAAGGATTGCTCAAAGTAATCCTTGTAATGTGGATATGGTTGGTCCAGTTATACAGATTAAGTTAAAACCATGGCATTTATGCCACATATGTTGAAATTAAATTATGTAAAATATTTTAAAGGGTTTTACTATATATTTGCTACTTGTGATATTTGAACCTACAATGTCTAACTACAGTATTAGACTTGACTCCTACAGTTGGCTTGTGATATAGACTGAACCATGCTTGCTTTTACGGTTAGGATATGCATGCTTACCTTCCTATAAATGTATAGAAGAGCAATACTTTAGCTAAAATAATAGTTCCATTACATGCATATCCCTTGCTTCCCTCAATCTCTCTAGATGCTCAGCATGGGCATCTCTGTTCATCATAATCCCTTGGTTGGCTATGAAATAAAGAGAACAGAACAAGAAAATAACATTTTACATACTATTCTTGCCTATATGCAGCTTTCTATGTACTATAGATTCTCTTTATCAGTACACTTACACAACTGTGGGACGTCAGCAGTCCTGAACTCATCTAGCCACTTGTTGAGTGTATCCCTCTTGTGCCTTTTCAGGTCATTTAATGATGCCCACACTGTTCAAGTGTGTGTGGAATTCCAGTTGCACTGGAGAAAGCCTTGGTCTGACTATTCCATGCTTCAGACTTGTACTGGGAGCTGGTATAGTCCCCCCTGCAAGAGCCTTCAGCTGTGGCACTTTACAGGGAGACCATTGAAGATTCTGGGCTCCTCAACAACCCACCTCTGCACCATAAATTGGGCACCTTTCCTTCTACCATCAGACATGTTCAACCAGGGAAAACAACAATAGTTAAGAATTATTTCCCACCAATGCATGTTATCGCATTTACTGGTAGTGAGCAAACCAGAACAAGGATGCCAACCATGTTTGCATGATTTTAAGTGGGGAGCAACAGTTCCAAACACAGAGGAAAGCAGTTTTTGAAACCAGAAGGTTAATCTGACACTTGACATTAGTTTGAGGGTTGTTTGCTGCTGCAACTGCTAGGTGATTTAACTTTGCAGACATGTACTGGGGCATAAATGTTATGATCTGACACATATTTTATGTGGCTTTAGACACTGATAAAACTAATTTTTATAATGTGGGATTCAAACCTATGCATAAGAGGCAAACATTTTCTTCCACAGTGGTGATTTTTTCATCTTTGCCACAGAAAAAGTGCTTCTCAGACATACTCATGAATTGTATATAAATGCACATGACAGACTGGGGAGTTAGCCACATATGCCTTTGACCAGACAAGGTCCTGGTTTATGAGTGTTACTGAAGTCTGAAGGCCATCCAAGGCCACAAAAACATAATTACAATTACAGAAACATAATAGTCAGTATTCTCTCAATTACACAAATAATTCATATGAGCGCCATTGCTATACATACTTACTTTTATTTATAATTATGTTTAAATTTTTTGTGTGTTTATTAAAACTGAGTGCACATCCCTTGAAAAAATATTTCACATTTCCAATTTCATGTGAATTTTATATAAAGTAAAATGGAACAGCAGTAAAAATATTTGGAATTTGTTGTATTAGAACCCAGGGTCATCTGTATTGCAGCCCTACGCTTACACCTGCAACCACAGGAATAGTTTAAAAAACATTTGTATATTTTCATATTTATTATTAACTTCTGCGTGTTCACAGATGTGCAACGCCATTGACTGCATTTGGATGGTGCCCAACATACTTGATAGAATGTATCCATTTTGAAATTGTCTACTGTCTGCATGTTGTCTGCAGGTGTTCTGGGCCTGCAGGTTGGGGAATGTTGCTAACCACTGCTCAAAGTCACTTAGTGGGTTTGCATGATGGATAGCAAAAGATGCAACAATGTATCCTTTTTGAAATCAAGAATATCTACATCCTGTCTGCACATATTCTGTTTGATTTGTGTGGGGGTCATTAGCCCAGGTTTGCACAAAGTGAAGTGATGTACAAATGTGACAAACAAAGCTCACCTTGTTTTATCTTTGTAAGTAGTGTTTATTAGGTTTCATCCTTAAAAGACAAATGTGGGACTTAAATCTTCTACAAATAGCACATACTATGTGGATCACTGTGTTTAGCAGATGTGCTATACACACAAACACACACACACACACACACACACACACACACACACGCACACACACACACACACACACACATACATGATTCACAGGTGTAGTTTATGCAATGGTTATCATAAAAGTACATTACATGACATTTATTCTATTTATCCATTTCCCATGTGTGAGTTAAGCCATGCACTATGCAAACACCAATATAAATATATATATCAAATAAACAATATTACAAAATAAATGTTAGTGCACATGAAATATTTTTTACACAACTCTGGATTTGAAGTCTCACACCAATGAATCTACAAAATTTAGTAAGGGGGTCTTATCCCTTTTTTCCACAGAAACAGCTTTGCAGCAGGAATGAAATTTATTGTGCATACCAGTCTCAAATCATCCACAGTATTAACAGGACATATGACACTTGTAGACTTCTGAGTTGTTTGTACATGAGTTAATTTCAGATGCTGTGCAATGAGTGATTTCACGACCATTTATGACTATTGTTTGCAGAAATGCAGCTCTGAATGTTTTTCGTCTCTTATCTGAGTAGTAATCTGAGATATGCAGTCTGTAAGGCATTTTGTAGCATTGTCTTTAAAATGTATGACAATATTAAATGACAATAATATACAGTTTTCAACAAAGGCAGGGGAGTTTGGATATTATTGAACAGAAACTGAGAAATAAATGCTGGTTACTTCCATTTAAAACCCTGATACAATTACTTCCACATTTTGTAAGTGTACCCTGGCTGACACACCTACTGCAGGTAAGGGAGTCTGAATTGTTGTGTATTCCTTCTCCCTCCCACTAACCATTTACAGTTGTAGTCCATTAGCGACAAACACTGACATAGTGCCTACACTATGTTTACATCTGATACACAAATCCAAAAGTTTGGGATTCAACAATTCAGAGTTCACACCTCATTTGCATATTAACTGTGCTCAGAGACATGAGCGTACACCATAACAAGATAACAGTGTAGCAAGGGAACTTGAAGGTGAGAAGACCTGTGTATTTGTAGAGGACTAACATTTCTTTAGCTTTATCTGCACAGAAGGCTTCTGACATTGCTAAAGTATGCTTGTATTTTCAGGTACATGCTAGATTTGCTCACATGTTATAAAGAGATTTTTTTATTTATATGCATTAGGGGATTAAACTGTTATATTTATGTACTTCCTATACATCACTCTTGGCATAAGCATTTTTGCCATGGATTGACTATCACAGATACACAGCCTTATTAACTTTCATTACAAGTGTTATTGTTAAAACTGGTTACTTTACAGTCTTTTCTATCTTATTCCATGGCAATGTAAAGTACTATATTGTCAATGACAATGGGGTGTAATGCTTATAAGATGGCCTATTGCCACCATCAGGGGGGTGCTGGGCACAGTGAGAGGTGCCTAACAATCATATACAATTTATTTTTGAGTTTTACTTGTGTACAAATTTTGTGGAAATTGTGTGAGAAGCATGTTGTAGCATATTATTCAGGAATTGATTTAGGATCTTGGATGCCGATGCCTGTGACATCCCCATCATATGTCCTGTTGGCCTGTGAAAGGTTCCTGTAGCTAAAAGTCTAAGTGCTAGACATACCTTGGTCTCTGTGGGTATTGGTTCCCTTCTGTTTGCCCTTGCACTCAGTTGTGGATGACAGACATTATAGAGTTCCTGTAGTTTGACTCCATCCACCCTGTAGCACTCTACAATTTTCACATCATCCAGACCATGGTAAGTTAAACAGGAGTCTAAATACCCATTTCCATCTTGGTCAGGGTCTATTTGCAAAGCAGCAGCATAGATTTGTGCCTATTGCACATACATTTGTATAACAGCAACTGCAGCCCCTAACAGTGTTTCCATGAAGAGTACCTTCCATGGCTGTATTCCAATAGGTTTTGGAATTCGCAAGGAAAACCTACACTGAGTCAACACAATTACTTTACAGCTTGTTGAATAGCTCCTCCATCTTGAATTTTACATTTCAGTTGCTTATGCTGTAATTAGCATGCCACAATGTTTACCATGTTTGTGTGACTCTACACACCATTTAGAGCTGCTTACTGAAGACAAAACAGTGCGCTACTGTGTGCACATCATACAGCGACATGAACACAGTTTTAGTCAACTGTGTAGTCTTTATTGAATCTGCCCCTCAGTCTCGTCAATAAAAAAACAATATTTCTCCATTCACTGTCTTAGGAGCCAAACTGCTATCAGTTTGTGTCCCAAAACATATAAATTGCTGTTGATTACTATTCTGTCTAAATGTTTCATCTACCCCTAAACCATTATGTGAACTATAACATGTCTTTGTCTGAATACTCCCATATCATGTACACCTGTCATTAGAACTTGGCTCATTTTTATCAATACCCAGAGGTAGCACTTCAACATTCTCATTTGTCATTAACAACTTCTCATCTCAAGCTCTCAATTTCAGACTCTAAAGCAACATTTCCAATAGAGACTACTGTCTTTGTTCACAAAACTGTTGGCAGTCATGATATACATTAACCATTTATAACATTGCAATATTGCTTTGTCTTCCCAGTAATGATTGAATCCAAATGTTAGCTAATTAATCCATTACTTAAAGTGTTACCTGGCAGGCAACCAAATACTTGTACAATTGCAGGAACCTTTTACATAGCTGAGTAGTTCCCTGCATTGCTAATCAGAGTGCACACACACCTGCTCCAGAAAAGAAAGTAAACAGTACTTTAATATTTAATACTATAATATTATTATAAATATTTAACTGCAGGACAAATGCAGAGTTCTGAATGCTGTGCTCACACAGGAACCTTTTATACACATGAGCAGTTCCCTGCTTAGAAAATCAACATACACGCACACACCCTCCCCATAAAAGAAAATAAGCACTACTTTAAAATACAATATTTAATAGCTTCCTAAAGAAGCAAAAACATTGTTAAATTGAATACAGACAGAAAAGCCATCAATACATTCCATTTGACTTGTTGAGACAAACTGAAGCAGTAAAATTGTCAGATAGGGTCTTCAGGATTAAATAGCACATCCAGACAGCAGAGAAGAACATGGCCTGTTCCCAAAGCTCATTGAGTGACTGAAAGTGCACCTTTATTTGAAGAGAAGTATAAAAGAGATAAGACCAGACTTTGTAGAAAACTGAGAATAAACAATAAATGCAGTCACAATGTGTCTAAGACAATATTAAACACTGAGGTCCCTTTCACTCCTTTCTGAAGCTACATAACAAATTTCCAGTCTTGTAGAAGATGGAACCTAGTAGGACTAGCTCTAGAACTTCACAGGTAAATAGGAGCAAAGGGGAGACAATGATGCTTGGAGTATAAAAATAGAAAAAGGCAAATGCCATTAAACAATCAGTTATTGCAAGTGCTTCTTCCATTGAGAGACTGTTGCTTACTCCTTACTGGTCTAATGGTATTTAGCAAGTCTTACTATAAAATACAACTATAAGGTTGGCTCCTTTGAACCAAGTTACCATTTTTGAGGACCTTTGTTGTTCTCAAATATGTGTCTTATGATATTTATCATCATTGAATGTGTTTAGTGATGGGGAAGTTACCAAAGCATATTTATATGAGAATGTAAAAGCAATATAAAGACAGGTTTATGTGATCATGCTTCTAGAGGTTTGCTCTGATTAAAGTTCATAACTTTTGCAGGCTTTATCTTCTGTTCAGATATATGAGAATGGATGTCTAATACTCTGTCAGGAGCTGTTGCACATATATCCTATTTTTTGTAGGCAGGATTCCTGAAGTTTCTCATAAATTTGTTTGACTGTATATTGAGAGTATATGTCAATTTTATGCAGTACTAAAAATGTCAATTTAAAGTGATGGCAGTGCTAGGGAGAGGTTGAGGCAATTCATTCATTCATTAGAAATAATGACATCTGAATAGAAAATTTGACTTTGGAATATCATAAAGATGGTTAACTGTATCTGTCACGGTCAATGCATGGTTATAAAGGGATAGTCCCCGATTTTTTTTTTTTTTGCTTTGATTCTGGTCTTTGTTTACATTTCCGTCTGGCTTTCTGAGCATGTCCCAGTTTTGGCTGTGGGGGATGGGGGGATGCTTACAGAAAGTTTTAATGGTCTTAGTCAAATTCCATCTTAAATTGCAGTTGTACTCACAACAGCTTTCACTGAGTCATTCATTAGTTTCACCTGTGCTTCTATTCTCAGAAAAAAATAGCCTTTCAGGAATTTTATGATCTCACTTGCTACTATCTTGCAGGAAAGCATTTGAGCAATGCAAAGCTAAAATGTTAGTAAACATAGTTTTCCGTTCATTTCATTTCATATTTTATTTTGTGTGGATTTCTGAATGCTAGCTAAATGCTATGATGTTATACATGACTGCCACTTGCTCTGTAGAAAGCATCAGAATGATGCAAGTTTGGAACTTAGCAGAAGCAGTCATCTTTTTTTCATGTTTTGTTTTTTTGATCTCTGATTACTAGCCAAGTGTAATTATTTTCTGACCTGCTGTAAAAAAAACTATGTGGCACAAGCAATAGATTTATTTTAAAGAATGAAGCCCAAAACTTAGCATCACAATGGGGGCTGTACAGTATAGCAACCTGTAATATTTATACATATTAATTCTGAGACTGCCTTACTATGGAGTAAGGGAGATAGATCAATAGAATGCTTAGATTTAGTATGAATTCACTAAACTGTACTCTTTTGATTATATTGCTTGCAGTTATGCTATGCAGAATAAATAAAGAAAATAAAGAGCGGTACAATTAAGATAAGTTTTTTGACAGTTCATAAAAAATAAACACCGAGAGTCTTGCCTAACCACCCCCACCACAAACACACACAAAAATATAATAACGTTATTGTTTCCCAGTGATCAGGGACTGAAAGCTTTGACAGGAAATGAATATCATTAATTGTGCTCACCAGAGGGAATGAAAACAGGACTGCATAAAGTAAATTGAAACCAGGATTAGGGTTAATGATGATATGGTAAGTGGGTGGTGGCAACTTAGAGGTGTCAGAAAATGTTTCTTTCGGTCAGAATTTTAGACTCTGGGATTGTCCCTTTAAGGTACATGCTAATGTAATCAGTTTATATGGCATAGTCAGGGGTTACAGTCCAATACTGAATAAAATGCGAGAAGGCTGGTCTTAAGAGCCTATGGCAAATGCAAACATCTGCCTCAGATTATGGCAAACACCTGACACTCCTAAGTACATTTTACACTGAACAATTGGAAAATTGATTTTTACCCAGTATTGGTAAGTTTTACTTTACCAACAGTAACCGAAACTCAGCCAAAAATAATTTGAATATATGCACATACAAAGCTTTTCAGAAAGGGATAATGATATTGTTTTATCCAAGCACTCCTTTTCCTCTCTTTACCATAACTCACTACCACTCATTATACAAGTCTAGTACACCAAGAAAACAACTACTGATTACTCTTAATCCAACCATAATATTTATTAATTTGTTTATTTATTGACATTTGTTGACCAGGAAAGTCCACTGGGTCAGAAACCCATTTTCAGTGGAGGCCCGGGGAGAAATGCTCCAGTTACAGATCAAAATTGTTGCAACAAGATAATATTTATAATAATAAAACAGTGTGCAAAAAAGATTTAAATACAATTTTTACACAATTTCCATTTATTTGTAATACATAGGGTAGAATGTTTTATACAGACTGGTTAGGTGGTAGTAGTACACATACAGTATTTTAATGACAATCATTATATGGATGGTAGAAGACAGTAGATATATTCATATCAATTCATTTATGCACGTCATTACATGGGAAGTTTAGGATTTAATCTGATAAAAAGTCAATAAAGTGCAGTGGATTTACAAGTCATTACCTGAAATCAAGAAGAGTTGTGTTAGTCAGCAGAATCTTAGAATTTGTTTATGGTGGTCTGTAGTTCTGGGCACAAGGACATATGTGATTGTTAAGAAAGTGGCTTTTTGGATGAATTTGAAGGTTTTATGGAATCAAGTTGTATAATAGAGGGTGTAAGGTATTCTATACTTTTGCTATGGAGTAGAAGTACAAGATTTGTCCAGCTCTCCTTTTGGGTTTGGATATGCTTAGAAGCTGCTTATTAGTAGACCAAAGATTCTGGGAGGGGATATAAGATTGCAGGATAGAATGAAGTGAAGGACAGTTTTCTGGGTTATATATATTAGTTTATGAGCAAGAGTTACCTGGGTGTAATGAAGGTAGTGGGGGAACTCAAACCATTCCAGTTCCTTAGTGGCTTGGCAGTAGTGTGTGTGGTTTGGTAGACCAGAGGCAAATTTTGCAATTTTATAATAGCATGATTGTACTTAGTTACTTAGAGATGCTTGAAGGTTGGTAAAATATGGGGAAACCATAGAAGAGAGAAGGAAGTAGGAGGATATTTGCCAGTTTTATTTTTGTGGGTTTATCCAGGTAGAGTTTATGTCTGTAGAGTTTGCCTAGTTTAAAATGTGTTTTTTTTAAATTATATAAAGAATATGCTGTTTGAAGGATAATTTGTCATCTATAGTAATGCCTGTCAATTTTGCTGTCTTCACTACTTTAATTTTAGTCTTGTTTTGGGAGTAAATTTTAAAGTCCTGTGGTGGTGGCTTAAATGAGAATACTTGTAGCTTAGATTTTTGGGGAATTTAGTAGCAGTTGTGCTTCATTTAACCAAGTTTCTATGGTTGAGAAGGCATTTTGTGTTATTTTTAGATGTGGAAAGTTGCTAGAGGAGGATATGATAGTAGAATCATCAGCATATTGAATAAGTGAACTTTGTAAGGAGAATGTATGAAGGTTATTTATAAATATATTGAAAAGTAAGGGTCCAGGAATGGACCCCTAGGGAAGTCCTGCCTCATTACAGATATCTAGATTGATTGTTTTGCATCTGACAGATTGTTGTCTGCTATATAGGTAGTTTGCAAACCATGTAAAGGTATGTTCAGAGCATCCTAATGTTGCTAGTTGTTGGAGTAGTTTAGTATGTGATACTGTGTTGAAAGTTTTGGATATGTGTAATAAGACTACTGCTGTCAATAGACCAGAGTCCAGAGCTTTATTCACAGTATCAGTGAAAGAAAGGAAAGCTTTAGTAGTCCTGTGTGTGGGACGAAAGCCATGTTGGGTAGGGGTGAGGAGATTGTTGTTAGAAAGGTGTTTTAGTACTTGTGTGTGTACACTTTTTCAATATTTTAGATAATGGTGAGAGAATGGAAATAGGTCAATAGTTAGTTAAGTCATTAGTATTTCCACCTTTATGCAATGGAGTTATGATGGATTTCTTCCAAATGTGAGGGGACTGTGGATTCTGAGATGGATCTGTTAATTAGAATACTGATGGGGGAGGCTATTAAAATTTCAAGTATTCAGAGGGGAGGTTATCAGCCGATAGGAAGCATGGTCTTAGTTTAGTTAGCAATTTAAATATCAGAGAGGTAGGCACTGGTTTTAGGGAGAATATTGGAGTTACTGAGGTATTGTTTGTGCTTTCTTTGTGGAGTGAGGGATGTAAGCTGGGGTTCTCATGAACTGGGTTTGTGGTGCTTATCTTATTGTTGGAGGATTTGTTTGTTAGTGATAGGGGTTCTCTGAGAAGTTTAAGAATGCTATCAATAAAGTATGAATTGAAAATGTTGGCTATACGTTGTGGGTCTTTATCAGTGTGTGGTGATGGGTTTTGTGTGGTCCCAGGATTACAGAAAGAAGAGACTGATTTCCAGAATTTTTTGGATTATTTCTTTGATTAGATAATTGTTGCTGAAAAATAGTTTTTCGTCATGTTTCAGCAATTTCTTGGCTTTCTTATGAAGTTGTTTGAAGATAATTTCATTTGCTTGCTTTTTGTTTTTACGCCATTCTTTCCAGACTCGGTCTCTTTTTTTTGTTTGTTTTGTAAGCCAAGGAGCATGATTAAGTTTTGTTCTTTTGTATTGAATGGGGGCTAAGGTATTTAGGGTATCAAGGAAAACCTTATTAAAATAGTTTACAGCATCTTCTAAGGGTAATGTTTTAATGGAGTCTAATTCTGAAGTTTTAGTGAGTTAATGAAAGTTATTTGATTGAAGTTGGTTAAACTCCTAGATGTTCTATACGAGTGGGGTATGGGTACCTGAGCATGGGTTCTATGTGTAAAGGCTGGCAAATAGTCACTTAGGGTATCAGGGAAGGTACCAGTGTTGGAATATTTGTGCAAATCTGAGACTAGGATCCAATCCAAGGTGGATTTGGGTTGCTTGTTCAGTGTTCGTGTAGGAGATGTGACAAGCTGTGTATACCTGTGCAGGTTAATACAATTAGCTGGGGAGTTTGAGATTAAATTTTGCCAACTAATGTTAGTATCCCCTAGTAGAACAGTTTCATTGGCTATGTTTTGGGTTGTCCAAGATAGAAAATCTTCAAGAACAGGGATGTGTTGGCCTGCGGGAATATATAGTACTGCTATACATAAATGTTTACTATTATTTATTTGTAATGATGCTAATAGAATTTATATGTTGCCAAAGGTTGGGACAGGTTTAGGAAAGGATGTAAAGGTTAAGGAGTTATGGTAGATTAAAGCTACACCTCCTCATTTCTTTTGGAGTCTATCTTTTCATAGGATATTGTAACAAGATGGAATTATTTCAGCATCTGATATATGTAGCTTTAGGCATGTTTCTGTAACAGCTATGATATCAGGTTATATTGAGAGAGCCAACCATGACATTCTGTAATGTTGTTACAGATACTCCCTCCGTGTGTTGATTGTTACTAGAAATAGGTTTAAAATTTTAGTAGGTGACTTAGAGGAGGGAGAGGGGGTGTGGCTGACATCAGGAGAGAGGGAAGGGCCAGAATTTGGATGTATGTTGCCACTTTCAGATAGTAGCAAGAGATGATTTATAAGGTTCATGAAGTAGTATGTTTTAGAAGATGGCATAGCTAAACTGTAGGGAGTTATTTTGAGTATGTTGTTAATGGGGAGGACTCTGAATTTTGTAATGTATACATTGTTACAATTGAATAAAGATGATGAGATGTTGGAGAAGCTAATTATATTGGGTTGTGGTGCTGTAGTTAGGGTAGGAGTTCTTGAATATAATGAGGATAGCATGCTCTGGAGAGAGGTGTTTTGGGTTAGTATGAAAAGAGGAGTGCAGAGAGAGAAAATTAATATAATTAGCTGTATGGCATTAGACATTTTTGTAGAGTAACTGATTTAGGATATATGGTAGAGCTGAAATTAGTGGTATACAGATGTTTGGGGAGATTGTTTGGTGTTTAAAGTATTATTGTCACCTAGTAGATGATACCTGGGTGTGGTTGTGGAGCGGTTGATTGGTTGATGGTATATAGGGGTGTGGTCTAGGGGAGTATAAGTGTGAGGAAAGAGGGAGTGGGTGGGAAGGGGGAGTAGGGTAGGAGAGCTGAGTGAGTCTGAGCATAGCTATGGATAGTTGGTAAGTGCTAGCTATGGATAAAAACAGTCTTCAAAATGCAGAAACCATATCCTTAAACTAATAAACAAATCATCAACTGCAAGCTTTTGAGACAGAATGCTGTTATTTGAAATGCAAATATAAAAGTAAACATATATTTGCAAAATGAAATGCAAAATACAGATGGCAAAGAGAAAAACACTAGCAATCAGTTACCTGACCTTCTACTAACATTAGCTGATTTACTGAAAGCTATCTCCCACTGACCTCACTGACTTTTAAGAGTAGTAGTTGTAGAAGACTTACAAGCAATGAATTACTCACATGGGCTTCCATACACGAGCATGCAGACCAAGAAATGTCTACTGCTTACGGTATATGAACTGCAGCCCTTTTATGTTAATAGCCTTTGAAATGAACTGCTATATTTTAGAAATAAAAATATAGTCAGATTCAGTAATCTCTACACAATCTGCTAAGACCGTGTGCACATTGCAGTGCCACACGTACATGGTAGCACACTGTTTTGTATTCAGTAAATGGCTCCACACGGTGTATAGAGCTGCATAACCACAGTAAACACTGCGCCATGCTAAATACAACATAAGTTAAATTGTCTGCCTATCAACCAATCCAAGACGGAGGAGCTATTCAACAAGCTATAAAGCAACCATGTAGACTCAGTGCTGGTTTTCCTACTGAATTCCAAAACCTATTGAAATACAGCCATGGAAAGGAGTCTACACATAAAGAATGTTAGGGGCTGCTGTTGCTTTATTTCATGTTTCTGTGCAACTGGCTGAAGTGTTTGCTGCTGCTAGTAGACCACAGCCAAGGGTTTTCAGACCCTGGTTAACTTATCACAATCTGCATGAGGTGGAAATTGTAGAGTGCTACAGGTTGGATAGAGACACACTGCAGGAACTCTGCAACCTCTGTCAACTTCAGCTCAGACCCAGGGCTAACCAAGGGAAACCAATATCAGTGGAGACAAAGGTATGTGTAGCACTTAGAACTTTAGCTACAGGAACCTTTCAGAGACCAACAGGGACATGCTGGGGGTGTCACAGGCATCAGCATCCAGGATCCTCCATCAATTCCTGAATGCTATACTCAAACATGCCAGTGACCACATATATGTTCCCAGTACTCCTAACGACAGGGCCACAAATATGCAGGAGTTCTACACTGTAGCAGACTACCCTGAAGTACTGGGTTCCTTACATTTTACACATATAGAAATCACGGCACCACCTGGGGAACAGAGAAAGGTATACATAAATAGAAAGGGCTTCCACTCCATTAACTGCCAAGTCATGTGTAGAGCTAAGGGAATCATCTTTAATGTATGTGCTGGCAACTCAGGCAGTCACCACAACTCACATATCTGGCACACCTCCCAACATTATCAGATGTTCACTAGGGCTGATATCCCGCAGGGCCATTTATTGGGTGATCCAGGTTATGAACTGGAATGGTGGCTGATGACGCCAGTCAGAAATGCACACACACCCACTAAAAACCGCCATAATGAGGCGCGGTCTCAAACCAGAAATAACATAGAGCATGTGTATGGACTGCTAAAGTCAAGATTTCACTGCCTAGATACATCTAGGCGAGCCATGCAGTACAATCCATGCACATGTACTGAAATCTTCACTGTCTGTGCCATGCTTCACAACATCATCCTGAGAAAACAGCTTCAGCAGGATCAACAAGGGGAAGAAGCACACATCCCACTACCAATGGCAAGGTCACCACAGCCACAGGAAGGTGAGGAATCAGAGGTGGACCCAGTAGCTGCTGTGGGTGTAGGTAGATGTAGGCATCTTCAATATGCCCTCACATTGGCTAAGAGGCAACACATAGCACACTCACTCACCAACCAAGGGCCTAAAACCTTCATCCTACGCACATACATATAGTAACATTGATGCCAGGCAACATTCACAACCATTACCTACCCATGTAATGTCTGTGTACCCCTAGCATCAGACAGACTCATGCCTGAACCAAAACTGCAGCAACTGCTGGATTTATAAGGGAAGTGCTGAACCTGGATTGTTACAATAGAATTGGGTAATAATACAAATCAATGGCATATCCTTGCATGTTGTTACTTGATAACACAAGTAAGTAAAAGGTGGGTGATTTGTACACCAATGACTTAAACATCTGACACCAGAGACTTATGTGAATGCATTCCCTCTATCAAGTAATAGGCCACAGGCATCAAAGATTCACACGTTCATACCTCTCAAAAGTATTGATGGTCACTGATTGTCCTCAGTTTGGTCTCATACTTTGGTACTAGAAACTAATTAAAGACAGACGTTAGAAAGTAAAGAAACACATTTCGGTTTCAAACTTCATAAGCCTCAGAAAATTCTTAAAACTACTGATGCAAAAAACTGTTTTGATTCTATCAACTGTCTAACTTTGTACGACCAAAATATGTCAAAAGTACAATTAGTAAAACAACATCACAAACACAGATATACTAAACACTAAGTCAGCTATGCACCCTGAGCATCAGAGACAAAGATTATGTATCCCTGAATCCAAAAGATAGAAAACAAGGATATGGCACAGTTATCACTTGCACAGGGTGTTGTGGAGGGGATGGGGGCAGGAAGCTTAGGCTGACATAAAAGGTAAGTGAGTGCATGTGAGTAAGGAAGAGAAACAGGCAGACATTTGGATAAAGTAACAATTGGCCACTGAGACAGAATGAGCTTTAAGCCTCATGGCTGAACCATGTAACTGTCGTCTGTGTATCTATATGGGCCTTCCAGGTGAAATTGATGAGTGAGTGCCTGCAAGAACACAGCCAAGCTCTGTGCTAGCTCTGTGTCTTGGCAAGTCTGACAGGTGTGAGCCATGCATGGTAGAGGTGGCTGCTCATCCTTGTCATACTCAACCACGAGAACTGCCTCTGCCAGGAATTTCACTGGCATATCCATGCCAATGGTCAGATGCATTGCTGCTACCTGAATGTGACTGATGTCTGCTGGATGAGCTCTCCTCTTGAGAACACCCAGGACCACAACCCCATGGCCTGTCATGTCTGGGTGTGAATACCTCAACCACTGACAGAACAGTGGAAGTAGTGCCACTATGGGATGTGATCGGGCACCACCACACTGGCTAACATCAGATGATGTGGCTGACCTATGCCCATGTGGATGCCATCCCCCTCCCACCAGACCTTCCATCACAGACACCACCCATTCCAACATGTCATTCATCTGATCCATTGAATTGGCAACACAATGGAGGCAGTCACGCATGTCAGCCTGAGCCACATCTACAACCCTGGTTACAGCCAGAGTCAACAGGCACTGAAGCCACAGTAACCACACTACCCTGATCAAATGTCTCATGCTACACCTGTCCAATATCTGTGGGCTCACTGGAATGGGTAGGCATAAACCTACTGGCTGTATCTGATGGAATTACAGGGATGGCTGAATGTCAACCTCAGTGTCAGATTCAACCTCTGCACCCCTCGACTGTGCCTCTGTTTGGTCACCATCATCATCAGTGTCTGCTGATACTCTGACATCAGGTGGTAAGAGTCGTACACTTCCACTGTCAGGATCAACTGTGATAATAAGCAACAAACACAGGAAAGAAAGTAATACCTACACTACTATAGTCCAATATGTGCTAACAAACTAACAGTGGTGCCACTATTACAGACATTACAGCAATACACTCAACAGTCATGGTGGCACTAATACAGACATTACAGCAATGCACTCAACAGTCGTGGTGCCACTAATACAGACATTACAACTATACACTCAACAGTCCTGACACCCACATCACACATACGTATAAAATAAATATCCCTTTGAAATGCTCTTCAGTACTATGGCATACAAATGTTTAGCTTACCATGGTCAGATGATTGTAGGCTCCCTATGGAGGATGGTCCAGGAAGAAGCTAAGCAAAATGTTAGGACACCATCATCATAATTAAGAGTAACACAGGGGGGTTAAACTTTTTGCCCTTTATATGTCCATTAATGATACTTTTAACAAGAACTTGGAAGACACATCCATCCCAAGCCAATGTGTAATCAACCAGAATGTGATGTTAACTGTATCAATCTACAACTATCCCCCAAAAAAATATTTATGTTAAACAGAACTTAAGTATTACTGTCAACATTTTGCTATACAAGAAGTCTTTAACAATTGAGATAGGTAAGCTTACCTGGAAGCTCCTCCTGGGACATATTTGTCCTTCCTGAAACAGCAGCAACATCTATCACATGCTATTGTACACTTTCCACTGAACTGTCTGGATCCCTGATGGTGGACAGGAACTTTTCATTTGGTGTCCATGGTGGCTCTGTAGCAGCACCACTCCTGCTAGCAATCCATTCACAAGCCACTGCAGCTGATCTCCTCCACGTTGATGAAATTATGTCAGTGGCCCTATGGTGTACCTAATCATATGTCCTGCTCTGGACACCTACTGCATTCACATCAGCCACTATCTGCTGCCATATTTGTATTCTGCTAGACATATCCCCATGTCCCCTCTCAAGCAGAAAGGCACCCTGTCACCCAAATGCTTCCACAATTACTTCATTCTCAGTGTCATTGAAGTGGGGGGGTGCAGGGATTGGGACACCTGGGTGACAAAACACAAAAGAAGGATAATACATATAAGTATCACATAAATAACAGTCCTGCTTAGATATAAAACACATAAAAGGTAGCAGTTAAATATTACCCACAGGAGAAACAAAAAACAGTCCAGATATTCAAATATAAAAAAAGGAATTATGTGGATAAAACTTATTACAATCACACACAAAGCAGGATTGGATCCAAAGCAAGGAATGTAACAGCAAATTTTATTTGTGCCAACAAAGAAATGGAACTTGCCTCCCCACTCCCAGAACAACAGACAAATTATGATTTTACCTAACAAACCATCAGTGAACTGGTAAAAGTGCTATCAAATAAACTGTCATGTGTACACATTTACCACAGGGCATTACATTTTATGCAATTGACAGTCACATCTACTGGTGCCCAGCACTCCCCTAGAGGTGTCCATGGGCCATTTTAAAAGGCTAGCACCCTGGAGACAATGACAATAGAGGACAATTACTTTTCACTGAAATAACAATAGAAGAGTGTAAAGAGAAAAACAGTTCTAACATTAGCAATTGTGTTGACAGTTAATACAGCCATGCATCTGAGAAAGTAAAATACTCTGACAAACATGCCTATGCCATCCATAAACTTCTAAGAAGTGCACAGAGATAAAGTAGCGTTTGCACATTCATAAATATATATATATATATATATATATATATACATACACACACACACTTATATACATATATATATATATACACACACACACACACACACACACACACACACACACACACACACACTTATATATATATATATATATATATATATATGCATACACACACACACACACACACACACACCTATATATATATATATATATATATATATATATATATGTATATATATATATATATATATATGTAGGTTCATAGGTAGATACTAGGCTATCTGCCCAAGGGCATTTATAAGCCTAGCCAGGGTGTATTTGGCTTTTGCCTCCCTATTAGATTAGCCTACTGTGCCTCTGTATACTAGGTCACAGAAGGTAGCCCTTTAAGATTAGTTTACTGTGCCTCTGTCAATCAGGGACACAGAAGAGATCCCAGGGGTGAATTTGCGATTTCCCATCCACGCGTCTAGATTTCGCTTGAAGAGGGTCAGCAAGGGGCTATGTCTAACATGAATTGGGATTCTTTTCCAGAGTGAGGGGAGCCTCTGGGAAATGAATCTGTCCCTCCAGCATGTCCTATTTAGTTTTGTGCTGAGGTTTAAGTCCCTGGAGCGTGTAGCTCTAAGGGATTTGGATTTTTTGAGGTGGAGCATGTCCATTAATTCTGGGTAAGACATGGCTTTGTACATCAGGCATAGATCGCCTCTGAGTAGGCGGTAAGCAACTGAGTAGAGCTGGAGTTTCTTTAGTCGAGCTGCATAGGACATCTGTTTGTGGCCCATGATCCTCTTGGTGAGGTACTTTTGGGGGTCTCTCCAGTTGCTGCAGATGTCGGGTAAGGTACACCCCAAAAGGGATATTGTATTCAATTATGGACCTGATGAGTGATGAGTAGAGGGGCACAATGACCTCTTTTGATCTAGATGCAAACCCTTTCGTGATAAGGTGGGCTATATAGAAGGTCTTTCTAACCACTTTGGCAACGTGATTATCAAAGGAGAGATTACTATCTATGTGGGTCCCCAAATCCCTAATTACTTCTTCCATACTTAATGGATTACCGCCTATGTGGTAATTTGTGGGCACTTTGTTTTTCCCAAAGGGGATGACTATGCATTTTTTAGCATTTAGCTTGAGGCCGTGGCTCTGACACCAAGCATCTGTCTCCATGAGACCCTTTTGGAGGATGCTTGTGTCAGCTGGAGAGTTGATTATGGCTCCCAGTTTGCAGTCATCTGCGAACCTTGTCAGCCATAGTCCCCTCGTGTCAGCCTGTACCTCAGAGAAGTATATACCAAATAAGAGAGGTCCCAGAACTGAGCCTTGTGGGACACCACTTGTAACTGGATTGGATTCGGACATGGCACCTGCAGTTCTGATCATGTGGGTTCTATCCCTGAGCCAGTTTGCAACCCATCTTGTGACATAGGGGTTG